>NC_133330.1:1544351-1687373 GCF_042186555.1 Aquarana catesbeiana | reverse complement strand
AATGAGCCTTTCCTCCCCACCTCCATCAATGAGCCTTCTCTCCCCACCTCCATCAATGAGCCCTCCCTCCCCACCTCCATCAATGAGCCCTCCCTCCCCACCTCCATCAAGGAGCCTTCCCTCCCCACCTCCATCAATGAGCCTTCCCTCCCCACCTCCATCAATGAGCCTTCTCTCCCCACCTCCATCAATGAGCCTTCCCTCCCCACCTCCATCAATGAGCCTTTCCTCCCCACCTCCATCAATGAGCCTTCCCTCCCCACCTCCATCAATGAGCCTTCTCTCCCCACCTCCATCAATGAGCCTTCCCTCCCCACCTCCATCAATGAGCCTTTCCTCCCCACCTCCATCAAGGAGCCTTCCCTCCCCCACCTCCATCAATGAGCCTCCCCCCCACCTCCATAAATGAGCCTTCCCTCCCCCACCTCCATCAATGAGCCTCCCCCCCCACCTCCATCAGCGCCCCCCCCCACCTCCATCAATGAGCCTTCCCTCCCCACCTTCATCAATGAGCCTTCCCTCCCCACCTTCATCAATGAGCCTTCCCTCCCCACCTCCATCAATGAGCCTCCCCCCACTTCCATCAATGAGCCTTCCCTCCCCACCTCCATCAATGAGCCTTCCCTCCCCACCTCCATCAATGAGCCTTCCCTCCCCACCTCCATCAATGAGCCTTCCATCCCCCACCTCCATCAATGAGCCTTCCCTCCCCACCTTCATCAATGAGCCTTCCCTCCCCACCTCCATCAATGAGCCTTCCCTCCCCACCTCCATCAATGAGCCTCCCCCCACTTCCATCAATGAGCCTTCCCTCCCCACCTCCATCAATGAGCCTTCCCTCCCCCACCTCCATCAATGAGCCTTCCCTCCCCACCTCCATCAATGAGCCTTCCCTCCCCACCTCCATCAATGAGCCTCCCCTCTCCACCTCCATCTAGGAGCCTTCCCTCCCCACCTCCATCAATGAGCCTCCCCTCTCCACCTCCATCTAGGAGCCTTCCCTCCCCACCTCCATCAATGAGCCTTCCCTCCCCACCTCCATCAATGAGCCTCCCCCCACTTCCATCAATGAGCCTTCCCTCCCCACCTCCATCAATGAGCCTTCCCTCCCCCACCTCCATCAATGAGCCTTCCCTCCCCACCTCCATCAATGAGCCTTCCCTCCCCACCTTCATCAATGAGCCTCCCCTCCCCACCTCCATCAATGAGCCTTCCCTCCCCCGACCTCCATCAATGAGCCTTCCCTCCCCCCACCTCCATCAATGAGCCTTCCCTCCCCCCACCTCCATCAATGAGCCTTCCCTCCCCCCACCTCCATCAATGAGCCTCCCCTCCCCCCACCTCCATCAATGAGCCTTCCCTCCCCACCTCCATCAATGAGCCTCCCCTCCCAACCTCCATCAATGAGCCTTCCCTCCCCACCTCCATCAATGGGCCTTCCCTTCCCACCTTCACCAATGAGCCTTCCCTACCCACCTCCATCAATGAGCCTTCCCTCCCCACCTCCATCAATGAGCCTCCCCTCTCCACGGCCATCAATGAGCCTTCCCTCCCCACCTCCATCAAGGAGCCTTCCCTCCCCCACCTCCATCAATGAGCCTTCCCTCCCCACCTCCATCAAGGAGCCTTCCCTCCCCACGTCCATCAATGAGCCCCCCCCACCTCCATCAATGAGCCTTCCCTGCCCACCTCCATCAATGAGTCTTCCCTCCCCACCTCCATCAATGAGCCTTCCCTCCCCACCTCCATCAATGAGCCTTCCCTCCCCACCTCCATCAATGAGCCTTCCCCCCACCTCCATCAATGTGCCTTCCCTCCCCACCTCCATCAATGAGCCTTTCCTCCCCACCTCCATCAATGAGCCTTCCCTCCTCACCTCCATCAATGAGCCTTCCCTCCCCCACCTCCATCAATGAGCCTCCCCCCCACCTCCATTAATGTGCCTTCCCTCTCCACCTCCATCAATGAGCCTTTCCTCTCCACCTCCATCAATGAGCCTTCCCTCCCCCACCTCCATCAATGAGCCTCCCCCCCACCTCCATCAATGAGCCTCCCCCCCACCTCCATCAATGTGCCTTCCCTCCCCACCTCCATCAATGAGCCTTTCCTCCCCACCTCCATCAATGTGCCTTCCCTCCCCACCTCCATCAATGAGCCTTTCCTCCCCACCTCCATCAATGAGCCTTTCCTCCCCACCTCCATCAATGAGCCTTCTCTCCCCACCTCCATCAATGAGCCCTACCTCCCCACCTCCATCAATGAGCCCTCCCTCCCCACCTCCATCAAGGAGCCTTCCCTCCCCACCTCCATCAATGAGTCTTCCCTCCCCACCTCCATCAATGAGCCTTCTCTCCCCACCTCCATCAATGAGCCTTCCCTCCCCACCTCCATCAATGAGCCTTTCCTCCCCACCTCCATCAATGAGCCTTCCCTCCCCACCTCCATCAATGAGCCTTCTCTCCCCACCTCCGTCAATGAGCCTTCCCTCCCCACCTCCATCAATGAGCCTTTCCTCCCCACCTCCATCAAGGAGCCTTCCCTCCCCCACCTCCATCAATGAGCCTCCCCCCCCACCTCCATAAATGAGCCTTCCCTCCCCCACCTCCATCAATGAGCCTCCCCCCCACCTCCATAAATGAGCCTTCCCTCCCCCACCTCCATCAATGAGCCTTCCCTCCCCACCTCCATCAATGAGCCTCCCCTCCCCACCTCCATCAATGAGCCTTCCCTCCCCCACCTCCATCAATGAGCCTTCCCTCCCCACCTCCATCAATGAGCCTCCCCACCCCCACCTCCATCAATGTGCCTTTCCTCCCCACCTCCATCAATGAGCCTTCTCTCCCCCACCTCCATCAATGAGCCTCCCCTCTCCACCTCCATCAATGAGCCTTCCCTCCCCCCACCTCCATCAATGAGCCTTCCCTCTCCACCTTCATCAATGAGCCTTCCCTCCCCATCTCCATCAATGAGTCTTCCCTCCCCCCACCTCCATCAATGAGCCTATCCTCCCCACCTTCATCAATGAGCCTTCCCTCCCCACCTCCATCAATGAGCCTCCCCACCCCCACCTCCATCAATGAGCCTCCCCACCCCCACCTCCATCAATGAGCCTTCCCTCCCCCACCTCCATCAATGAGCCTCCCCTCCCAACCTCCATCAATGAGCCTTCCCTCCCCACCTCCATCAATGAGCCTTCTCTCCCCACCTCCATCAATGAGCCTTCCCTCCCCACCTCCATCAATGAGCCTTTCCTCCCCACCTCCATCAATGAGCCTTCCCTCCCCACCTCTATCAATGAGCCTTCTCTCCCCACCTCCATCAATGAGCCTTCCCTCCCCACCTCCATCAATGAGCCTTTCCTCCCCACCTCCATCAAGGAGCCTTCCCTCCCCCACCTCCATCAATGAGCCTCCCCCCCACCTCCATAAATGAGCCTTCCCTCCCCCACCTCCATCAATGAGCCTCCCCCCCACCTCCATCAGCGCCCCCCCCCACCTCCATCAATGAGCCTTCCCTCTCCCCACCTCCATCAATGAGCCTTCCCTCCCCACCTCCATCAATGAGCCTTCCCTCCCCACCTCCATCAATGAGCCTTCCCTCCCCACCTCCATCAATGAGCCTTCCCTCCCCACCTCCATCAATGAGCCTCCCCTCCCCACCTCCATCAATGAGCCTTCCCTCCCCACCTCCATCAATGAGCCTTCCCTCCCCACCTCCATCAATGAGCCTTCCCTCCCCACCTCCATAAATGAGCCTTTCCTCCCCACCTCCATCAATGAGCCTCCCCCCACCTCCATCAACGAGCCTTCCCTCCCCATCTCCATCAATGAGCCTTCCCTCCCCCCACCTCCATCAATGAGCCTATCCTCCCCACCTCCATCAATGAGCCTTCCCTCCCCACCTCCATCAATGAGCCTCCCCACCCCCACCTCCATCAATGAGCCTTCCCTCCCCCACCTCCATCAATGAGCCTCCCCACCCCCACCTCCATCAATGTGCCTTTCCTCCCCACCTCAATCAATGAGCCTCCCCCCACCCCGTAACTTCATCAATGAGCCTTGGCTGCCCATGACCCTGTCACCGGTTGGCTGGTTCTCCTTCCTTGGACCACTTTTGGTTGGTCCTGACCACTGCAGACCGGGAACATCCCACAACAGCGGCAATGTTGGAGTTGCTCTGACCAAGTTGTCTGGACATTACAGTTTGGCTCTTGTCAAAGCCCTTCGAATCCTTATGCCCCGTACACACAGCCGGACATTGATCGGACATTGATCGGACATTGATCGGACATTGATCGGACATTGATCGGACATTGATCGGACATTCCGACAACAAAATTCATCTGATATTTTCCAAAGGATGAGGATGTTGGCTCAAACTTCTCTTGCATACACACGGTCACACAAAGTTGTTGGAAAATCCGATCGTTCTGAACGCGGTGACATAAAACACGTACGTCGGGACTATAAACGGGGCAGTAGCCAATAGCTTTCATCTCTTTATTTATTCTGAGCATGCGTGGCACTTTGTGCGTCGGATTTGTCTACACATGATCGGAATTTAAACGATCGGATTTTGTAGTCGGAAAATTTTATAGCCTGCTCTCAAACTTTGTGTGTCGGAAATTCCAACGGAAAAAGTCAGATGGAGCCCACACACGATCGGAATTTCCGACAACACAATCCGATCGCACTTTTTCCATCGGAATATCTGACCGTGTGTACACGGCATTAGACTTGTCCCTCTTTTTCTGCTTTCATCACCTCAACTTCAGGGACAACATGTTCATTTGTGGTCTAATATGCCCCACCCACTTTCAGATGTCATTGTAACCAGAATATCAATGTTATTCTTTGTACCTGTCAGTGGTCAGAATGTTCTGATTGGTCGGTGTATATTGGGGAATGTATTTAAATAAAGTTGTTTGTGGGCGGAGTTCAGCTTTAATGGCTCAGCAGCATCGATCGTTACACTGCGGTCCCACCTTTCTAATGCAGCTTGCTCATTGGTGTAGCCAGATGACCTTCGATTCCCCGTCAGCCGTGTATTGGGAGAAGGTGTACAATGTCCTCACCATGGTTACAGGTCTATATCTGGGATTTGATTGGCTGTTTGTTTTTTAAGCCTCAACTTCAAATTTTCTTACAAATTTCTGGTTAGAAAAAAAAAAACAGAACAAAGAAAAAAGGAAGAAAATTCATTTCATGTTCATTCAAAGACTTGGAGAAGTATTCTGGATGAACCATAAATAAAGGCATGGAGCGATCGGTAGTCCTGTGTCGGCTGCCATACATTGTTACCTGGAGAGATTCACCGAACGTTTAATCGTTCTTCTCCACAAATCAATCATCGACAGACTCTGCTCTGACCTGCGGGAAAATATTTTCTGGAAGTATTTCATTCACGTAATATTCCATGTTCCAATGCAAACAACTCTGTAATGGCTTTTTATTACAAAGTGTTCCATCAAAGTATTATAGGAACATAGAAACGTTCGATGATGTCTGTCCACTAAGACAAAGCGGCTCCAGTTCTATAAAATCCATCCGGGGCTTTTCACCGCAGTGACACCTCCCGATGATCTGACCCCGGAAGAAATGACTCCATTACCAGGTTTTAGTAGTTCTAGTGTCGCCGCCCCCCTATCCATGCGTCCGGCCCCCTAATCTACATGCATAGATTCCAATGGGGGGGGGGGGGGGGCACGTGATTAGAGCCAGAGGATCTCATTGGCTTCACAAAAGGGGTGGGCTTGAGGCGCAGAGTGCTGTGCTTCGAGACCACCCAGTTGTGTGACAATAACGAATGAATCCTCCTCCCAACCAATCAGGAAGCGGGTGACCCGATTGGCTGAAAGTTCAGGCGATCCTTTTTGATGCCTGGGATTGAAGGGAGGAGACGCGCGACAGAAGACTTTGTGATGCGGAGGAGGAGACGCAATAGAAGCCGCCGCCCATCACAAGTAGGAGCCCTGCAACCTAGATGGGGGAAGTGGGGGGCTGGATAAACGACGGACCGTGAGACACCCGGGGGGGGGGGTTTGCTGCCCCCCCAAAAAAAATAGAACCACCAGCAATCACTAATCTGTCTGTATGAACCGCAGAATACAATATAAAACTCACATTCATACAACTCTTCCAGGAAAGAATCCAGCTTCACTACTTTTACAGTAGATAATATGCAGCCTTCCTACAGAGCGGTTCCTAAACGATCGCTAGATAAATAGAGATGGAGAAAACACCAGAGAGACTAGAGGGGGGGGGGGGCGCTCCTCAGAGTGTAGTATGGAATGGATTGGAAGTGTCACCTACCTGACTGTGGAGCCGGAGATGATGAGGGCAATTCCCGTCCAATCAGCCCTGGAAGCAGAGAGCAGGACCGCTAGGGCAGTGCAGGGACACCGGTGACCGGAAGCTGTAGGATTGAGCTGGAGACCTTCCAGTGGTGGTGTGGAGTCCGGTCACAGGCAGAATCAGGATCAGGTCCAAGGTCAGGAACAGGCAGAGCTCAATAATGTGCTGGTGGTGGGAGGCCGAGACATAAATCCAAGCCGGGTCAGTAGAATAAGTGTGAAGCAGATATATGAGGCAAAGTGATCCAAGAGAGGAGCCAGACGTATCCAGGAACAAGGTCAGGAGACCTGGACTAGAATCAGGAACCAGAGCTGAAGACAATCCAGGACTGGAGCCAGGCAGACTCTCAGTCTATATAGGCTCTGTGGATGCGCGGGCACACCTACACGCCTACACTCCTACACACCTACACTCCTACACACCTACACGCCTACACACCTACACGCCTACACACCTACACTCCCACACACCTACACACCTACACGCCTACACACCTACACTCCCACACACCTACACACCTACACGCCTACACTCCTACACACCTACACGCCTACACTCCTACACACCTACACGCCTACACTCCTACACACCTACACTCCCGCACACCTACACTCCCGCACACATACACTCCCGCACACCTACACGCCTACACACCTACACGCCTACACTCCCGCACACCTACACACCTACACTCCCACACACCTACACACCTACACTCCCGCACACCTACACACCTACACACCTACACACCTACACTCCCGCACACCTACACGCCTACACACCTACACGCCTACACACCTACACACCTACACTCCCGCACACCTACACTCCCGCACACCTACACTCCCGCACACCTACACGCCTACACACCTACACACCTACACACCTACACACCTACACTCCCGCACACCTACACTCCCGCACACCTACACTCCCGCACACCTACACGCCTACACACCTACACGCTTACACACCTACACACCTACACTCCCGCACACCTACACTCCCGCACACCTACACTCCCGCACACCTACACGCCTACACACCTACACGCCTACACTCCCGCACACCTACACGCCTACACACCTACACGCCTACACTCCCGCACACCTACACACCTACACTCCCACACACCTACACACCTACACGCCTACACACCTACACTCCCGCACACCTACACGCCTACACACCTACACGCCTACACTCCCGCACACCTACACACCTACACACCTACACGCCTACACACCTACACTCCCGCACACCTACACTCCCGCACACCTACACGCCTACACTCCCGCACACCTACACGCCTACACACCTACACTCCCACACACCTACACTCCCGCACACCTACATGCCTACACTCCCGCACACCTACACGCCTACACACCTACACACCTACACGCCTACACACCTACACGCCTACACACCTACACTCCCGCACACCTACACTCCCGCACACCTACACGCCTACACTCCCGCACACCTACACGCCTACACACCTACACTCCCGCACACCTACACTCCCGCACACCTACACGCCTACACTCCCGCACACCTACACGCCTACACACCTACACGCCTACACACCTACACGCCTACACTCCCGCACACCTACACGCCTACACACCTACACGCCTACACACCTACACTCCCGCACACCTACACTCCCGCACACCTACACGCCTACACTCCCGCACACCTACACGCCTACACACCTACACGCCTACACACCTACACGCCTACACACCTACACTCCCACACACCTACACACCTACACGCCTACACACCTACACTCCCGCACGCCTACACTCCCGCACACCTACACACCTACACACCTACACTCCCGCACACCTACACTCCCGCACACCTACACGCCTACACACCTACACGCCTACACTCCCGCACACCTACACGCCTACACACCTACACGCCTACACACCTACACTCCCACACACCTACACACCTACACGCCTACACACCTACACTCCCGCACACCTACACGCCTACACACCTACACTCCCGCACACCTACACGCCTACACACCTACACGCCTACACACCTACACGCCTACACTCCCGCACACCTACACACCTACACACCTACACGCCTACACACCTACACTCCCGCACACCTACACTCCTGCACACCTACACGCCTACACACCTACATGCCTACACTCCCGCACACCTACACGCCTACACACCTACACGCCTACACTCCCGCACACCTACACGCCTACACACCTACACGCCTACACACCTACACTCCCACACACCTACACACCTACACGCCTACACACCTACACTCCCGCACACCTACACTCCCGCACACCTACACGCCTACACACCTACACGCCTACACTCCCGCACACCTACACGCCTACACGCCTACACTCCCGCACACCTACACGCCTACACGCCTACACTCCCGCACACCTACACACCTACACGCCTACACACCTACACGCCTACACACCTACACGCCTACACACCTACACTCCCGCACACCTACACTCCCGCACGCCTACACTCCCGCACACCTACACGCCTACACACCTACACGCCTACACTCCCGCACACCTACACGCCTACACGCCCGCACACCTACACACCTACACACCTACACGCCTACACACCTACACTCCCACACACCTACACGCCTACACACCTACACTCCCGCACACCTACACGCCTACACACCTACACGCCTACACTCCCGCACACCTACACGCCTACACTTCCGCACACCTACACACCTACACGCCTACACACCTACACTCCCGCACACCTACACGCCTACACACCTACACGCCTACACTCCCGCACACCTACACGCCTACACTTCCGCACACCTACACACCTACACGCCTACACACCTACACTCCCGCACACCTACACACCTACACGCCTACACGCCTACACTCCCGCACACCTACACGCCTACACTCCCGCACACCTACACGCCTACACACCTACACTCCCGCACACCTACACGCCTACACACCTACACGCCTACACACCTACACTCCCGCACACCTACACGCCTACACACCTACACTCCCGCACACCTACACGCCTACACACCTACACTCCCGCACACCTACACGCCTACACGCCTACACTCCCGCACACCTACACACCTACACTCCCGCACACCTACATGCCTACATGTCTACATGTCTACACACCTACACACCTACATGTCTACATGTCTACACACCTACATGTCTACACACCTACATGCCTACACACCCGCACACCTACACGCCTACATGTCTACATGTCTACACACCTACACGCCTACATGCCTACACACCCACACACCTACATGCCTACATGTCTACATGTCTACACACCTACACGCCTACATGTCTACACGCCTACATGTCTACACGCCTACATGTCTACACACCTACACGTGCCCAATCCAGTCCTTGCTCATCTTGGTCTGTGCTGGTGACAAGAAATAATATCTGCTGAAGAAGATCCCTGACAGGAAGGTTGTAGATGGAGGTAACGTTGTCCTCTTACATCTGAGGAGACTCTTCTGCCTCCTACACAAGTGTGATGGGAGCTGTTGGTCGGATATTTCGATCGTGTGTCCAACTTTTTCTGTCTGAATTTCCGCCAGCAAAAGATTGAGAGAAGGTTGTCTATTTTTCCGACGGAAAAAGTTGACGGAAAGTGCGATCGTCTGTATGCAATTCCGACGCGCAAAAAACCACGCATACTCAGAAACAATTTGACGCATGCTCGGAAGCATTGAACTTCATTTTCTCCGCTCGTCGTAGTGTTGTACCTCACCGTGTTCTTGACGGTCGAAAGTTCCGAGAACTTTTGTGTGATCGTATGTATGCAAGACAAGCTGGATCGGAATTCTGTCTGAAAAACCATCCAAGATTTTTCGTGTCGGAAATTCCGCTCGTGTGTACGGAGCATTAGAATCCTGTCGGGTTTTGGCAGCCATATGCCCCGTACACACGGTCAGATTTTCCGACAGAAAAAGTGCAATCGGATTGTGTTGTCGGAAATTCCGATCGTGTGTGGGCTCCATCGGAATTTTTCCCTCGTATTTTCCGACACACAAAGTTTGAGAGCAGGATATAAAATTTTTGGACAACAAAATCCGATCAGTTAAATTCCGATCGTGTGTACACAAACCCGACGCACAAAGTGCCACGCATGCTCAGAATAAATTAAGAGACAAAAGCCATTGGCCACTGCTCCGTTTATAGTCCCGCCGTACGTGTTTTACGTCACCGCGTTCAGAACAATCGGATTTTCCGAAAACTTTGTGCGGCCGTGTGTATGCAAGACAAGTTTGAGCCAACATCCGTCAGAAAAAAAACAAGGATTTTGTTGTCGGAATGTCCGATCGTGTGTACGGGGCATAAGAGTTAGGAGATACAAAGTAACATTGTTTATAAACATTGATCAGATGGGAGATAGATACAAAGTAACATTGTTTATAAACATTGATCAGACAGGAGATAGAGAGATACAAAGTAACATTGTTTATAAACATTGATCAGACGGGAGATGGAGAGATACAAAGTAACATTGTTTATAAACATTGATCAGATGGGAGATAGAGAGATACAATGTAACATTGTTTATAAACATTGATCAGACAGGAGATAGAGAGATACAAAGTAACATTGTTTATAAACATTAATCAGATGGAAGATAGAGAGATACAAAGTAGCATTGTTTATAAACATTGATCAGACAGGAGATAGAGAGATACAAAGTAACATTGTTTATAAACATTGATCAGACAGGAGATAGAGAGATACAAAGTAACATTGTTTATAAACATTGATCAGATGGGAGATAGAGAGATACAAAGTAACATTGTTTATAAACATTAATCAGATGGAAGATAGAGAGATACAAAGTAGCATTGTTTATAAACATTGATCAGACAGGAGATAGAGAGATACAATGTAACATTGTTTATAAACATTGATCAGACAGGAGATAGAGAGATACAAAGTAACATTGTTTATAAACATTGATCAGATGGGAGATAGAGAGATACAAAGTAACATTGTTTATAAACATTGATCAGACAGGAGATAGAGAGATACAAAGTAACATTGTTTATAAACATTGATCAGACGGGAGATAGAGAGATACAATGTAACATTGTTTATAAACATTGATCAGACAGCAGATAGAGAGATACAAAGTAACATTGTTTATAAACATTGATCAGACAGGAGATAGAGAGATACAAAGTAACATTGTTTATAAACATTGATCAGACAGGAGATAGAGAGATACAAAGTAACATTGTTTATAAACATTGATCAGACAGGAGATAGAGAGATACAAAGTAACATTGTTTATAAACATTGATCAGACAGGAGATGGAGAGATGCAAAGTAACATTGTTTATAAACATTGATCAGATGGGAGATAGAGAGATACAAAGTAACATTGTTTATAAACATTGATCAGATGGGAGATAGAGAGATACAAAGTAACATTGTTTATAAACATTGATCAGACGGGAGATAGAGAGATACAAAGTAACATTGTTTATAAACATTGATCAGACGGGAGATAGAGAGATACAAAGTAACATTGTTTATAAACATTGATCAGACAGGAGATAGAGAGATACAACATGGCCGTAGCAGGCATATACAAACTGCTCTGGTTCATAGGGGGTGCGGGGGGGGGGATGGGGATTGTAGTGATTTAAGGACCCTTCCTGCTGTTCTTCTAGTAGCCCCCCCGCACCCCCTCCCCCCAGCCCCCCCTTGTCATCTGCAGACTCTCAGGGATAAAAATGATTGTGAGACAATTTTTTTCATTCCTCTGAAAAATGAAATCCTGACTTTGTGAGTGGGAATGGCTGTCAGCTCTGCTGCTCCTCGGGACCTTTTTGGACTTTTGGGGAAATCATTTGGAATTGGAGAGGCTGTCAGTGTCTTCAGTATGTGAGGAGCTCCATGCCGATCGTTTTATGATTCTGTGTAGCGGTGGAACCCCTTGGTGGCCCATGTTGTAGCTCGCTGACTTTAACCGAACGTCTGAGACTGTTCTGGGTAGCGGCAGGACCCTCTGTGGGTTTGATTCTCTGAAGATCTTCTTATCTCCTGAATCCGGTGAGCTTCTCCTCTTGCGGAGGGCGGCTTGTCATGGCTGAATGTAGAAGGAACGACAATAGAATTTTCCCAACTCCCCGGAGGATGGCGGAATAATAAGGGGAACAATGCGGCTCTCAGAAGCTTTCATATCCCGCCGTTCCTGCGTTCCGCCATGCTTAGGAACCCGCAATTAAATAGTGACTGCCAGAGCGCGGCAGAGCAATACCGTGACCCCCCGGGACTGACACTTCCACAAATGTGTCTGAGAGGCAGCCAAATGCAAGATGCTTCCTCTTATTGGTTCTATTCTGTCTGGAGGAGAGATGAGGAATGGGCCGCCATGGAGGAGAGATGAGGAATGGGCCGCCATGGAGGAGAGATGAGGAATGGGCCGCCATGGAGGAGAGATGAGGAATGGGCCGCCATGGAGGAGAGATGAGGAATGGGCCGCCATGGAGGAGAGATGAGGAATGGGCCGCCATGGAGGAGAGATGAGGAATGGGCCGCCATGGAGGAGAGATGAGGAATGGGCCGCCATGGAGGAGAGATGAGGAATGGGCCGCCATGGAGGAGAGATGAGGAATGGGCCGCCATGGAGGAGAGATGAGGAATGGGCCGCCATGGAGGAGAGATGAGGAATGGGCCGCCATGGAGGAGAGATGAGCAATGGGCCGCCATGGAGGAGAGATGAGGAATGGGCCGCCATGGAGGAGAGATGAGGAATGGGCCGCCATGGAGGAGAGATGAGGAATGGGCCGCCATGGAGGAGAGATGAGGAATGGGCCGCCATGGAGGAGAGATGAGGAATGGGCCGCCATGGAGGAGAGATGAGGAATGGGCCGCCATGGAGGAGAGATGAGCAATGGGCCGCCATGGAGGAGAGATGAGGAATGGGCCGCCATGGAGGAGAGATGAGGAATGGGCCGCCATGGAGGAGAGATGAGCAATGGGCCGCCATGGAGGAGAGATGAGGAATGGGCCGCCATGGAGGAGAGATGAGGAATGGGCCGCCATGGAGGAGAGATGAGGAATGGGCCGCCATGGAGGAGAGATGAGGAATGGGCCGCCATGGAGGAGAGATGAGGAATGGGCCGCCATGGAGGAGAGATGAGGAATGGGCCGCCATGGAGGAGAGATGAGGAATGGGCCGCCATGGAGGAGAGATGAGGAATGGGCCGCCATGGAGGAGAGATGAGGAATGGGCCGCCATGGAGGAGAGATGAGCAATGGGCCGCCATGGAGGAGAGATGAGGAATGGGCCGCCATGGAGGAGGCGAGACGCTGGACCAGAAGGTTTCACAGAAATCATGAGGACCTGTCATAGCGGAACAAATGGCCAGAGGAGCCTAGGGGGAAAAGAATGTCCTTTATTTATTATATCACACCAGAGAAAAACACCGAAAATATCATCAACACTCACAAATATCCCTATATATACAATGGGGGAAATAACGATCGTCTCCCCTGCAGATTGTGTAAGTTTTGCCCCCTTACACAGAAATGAAGGGTCTATAATTTTTATCATAGGTGTATTTTATATGATAGAGACAGAATATCAACCAAAAATCCAGAAAAATCACACAATACAAATGTTATAAATGGAGTAAAATAAGTATTTGATCCCCAACAATAATTCTCCCCCCACAGACTGGCTACAGGAGGGGCTCATGTGGTATATATATGGAGTATATAGAGAGTGTATATAGTATATATGGAGTATATAGAGAGTGTATATAGTATATATGGGGGGTATATATGGAGTATATAGAGAGTGTATATAGTATATATGGGGGGTATATATGGAGTATATAGAGAGTGTATATAGTATATATGGGGGGTATATATGGAGTATATAGAGAGTGTATATAGTATATATGGGGGGTATATAGAGAGCGTATATAGTATATATGGGGGTATATATGGAGTATATAGAGAGTGTATATAGTATATATGGAGTATATAGAGAGTGTATATAGTATATATGGGGGGTATATAGAGAGTGTATATAGTATATATATATATATATGGAGTATATAGAGAGTGTATATAGTATATATGGGGGTATATATGGAGTATATAGAGAGTGTATATAGTATATATGGGGGGTATATAGAGAGTGTATATAGTATATATGGGGGGTATATATGGAGTATATAGAGAGTGTATATAGTATATATGGAGTATATAGAGAGTGTATATAGTATATATGGGGGGTATATATGGAGTATATAGAGAGTGTATATAGTATATATGGGGGGTATATAGAGAGTGTATATAGTATATATGGAGTATATAGAGAGTGTATATAGTATATATGGAGTATATAGAGAGTGTATATAGTATATATGGGGGGTATATATGGAGTATATAGAGAGTGTATATAGTATATATGGGGGGTATATATGGAGTATATAGAGAGTGTATATAGTATATGGAGTATATAGAGAGTGTATATAGTATATATGGAGTATATAGAGAGTGTATATAGTATATATGGAGTATATAGAGAGTGTATATAGTATATATGGGGGTATATATGGAGTATATAGAGAGTGTATATAGTATATATGGAGTATATAGAGAGTGTATATAGTATATATGGGGGGTATATATGGAGTATATATAGAGTGTATATAGTATATATGGGGGGTATATAGAGAGTGTATATAGTATATATGGGGGGTATATAGAGAGTGTATATAGTATATATGGGGGGTATATAGAGAGTGTATATAGTATATATGGGGGGTATATATGAAGTATATAGAGAGTGTATATAGTATATATATGGAGTATATAGAGAGTGTATATAGTATATATGGGGGGTATATATGGAGTATATAGAGAGTGTATATAGTATATATGGGGGTATATATGGAGTATATAGAGAGTCTATATAGTATATATGGGGGGTATATATGGAGTATATAGAGAGTGTATATAGTATATATGGGGGGTATATAGAGAGTGTATATAGTATATATGGGGGGTATATATGGAGTATATAGAGAGTGTATATAGTATATATATGGAGTATATAGAGAGTGTATATAGTATATATGGGGGGTATATATGGAGTATATAGAGAGTCTATATAGTATATATGGGGGGTATATATGGAGTATATAGAGAGTGTATATAGTATATATGGGGGGTATATAGAGAGTGTATATAGTATATATGGGGGGTATATATGGAGTATATAGAGAGTGTATATAGTATATATGGAGTATATAGAGAGTGTATATAGTATATATGGGGGTATATATGGAGTATATAGAGAGTGTATATAGTATATATGGAGTATATAGAGAGTGTATATAGTATATATGGGGGGTATATATGGAGTATATAGAGAGTGTATATAGTATATATGGAGTATATAGAGAGTGTATATAGTATATATGGGGGGTATATATGGAGTATATAGAGAGTGTATATAGTATATATGGAGTATATAGAGAGTGTATATAGTATATATGGGGGTATATATGGAGTATATAGAGAGTGTATATAGTATATATGGGGGTATATAGAGAGTGTATATAGTATATATGGAGTATATAGAGAGTGTATATAGTATATATGGGGGGTATATATGGAGTATATAGAGAGTGTATATAGTATATATGGAGTATATAGAGAGTGTATATAGTATATATGGGGGTATATATGGAGTATATAGAGAGTGTATATAGTATATATGGGGGTATATATAGAGTGTATATAGTATATATGGAGTATATAGAGAGTGTATATAGTATATATGGGGGGTATATATGGAGTATATAGAGAGTGTATATAGTATATATGGAGTATATAGAGAGTGTATATAGTATATATGGGGGGTATATATGGAGTATATAGAGAGTGTATATAGTATATATGGGGGGTATATATGGAGTATATAGAGAGTGTATATAATATATGGGGGGTATATATGGAGTATATAGAGAGTGTATATAGTATATATGGAGTATATAGAGAGAGTATATAGTATATATGGGGGTATATATGGAGTATATAGAGAGTGTATATAGTATATATGGAGTATATAGAGAGTGTATATAGTATATATGGAGTATATAGAGAGTGTATATAGTATATATGGGGGGTATATATGGAGTATATAGAGAGTGTATATAGAGAGTGTATATAGTATATATGGGGGGTATATATGGAGTATATAGAGAGTGTATATAGTATATATGGGGGGTATATATGGAGTATATAGAGAGTGTATATAATATATGGGGGGGTATATATGGAGTATATAGAGAGTGTATATAGTATTTATGGAGTATATAGAGAGTGTATATAGTATATATGGGGGTATATATGGAGTATATAGAGAGTGTATATAGTATATATGGAGTATATAGAGAGTGTATATAGTATATATGGGGGGTATATATGGAGTATATAGAGAGTGTATATAGAGAGTGTATATAGTATATATGGGGGGTATATATGGAGTATATAGAGAGTGTATATAGTATATATGGGGGGTATATATGGAGTATACACATACACTACAGTAGGGGCTCATGTGGTACACAGATTAGTCCTGTCAATGTAAGAAGGTTCTCCTAATGACAACTCGTTATGTGTATAAAAGACACCTGTCCACAGAATCTCTTCCATCCAATCCTCACCATCATGGGGAAGACCAAAGATCTGTCAGAGGACGTCAGGGAGAAGATTGTAGACCTGCACAAGGCTGGAATGGGCTACAAGACCATCAGCAAGAAGCTTGGTGAGAAGGAGACAACTGTTGGAGCGATTATTCACAAATGGAAGAAATACAAAATAACCATCAATCGTCCTCAGTCTGGAGCTCCATGGAAGGTTTCTCCTCATGGGGTGAGGATGGTCATGAGAAAAGTGAGGTATCCGCCCAGAACTACACGGGAGGAGCTTGTGAAGGATCTCAAGACAGTTGGGACCACAGTCACCAAACAAACCATTGGTAACACAATACGCCACCATGGATTGAAATCCTGCAGCCCCCGCAAGGTCCTCCCCCTCAGGAAGACACATGTAGAGGAACGTCTGAAGTCTACCAATCAACATCTAAATGATTCAGAGAAGGATTGGGAGAAAGTTCTGTGGTCAGATGAGAACAAAATTCAGCTCTTTGGTATCAACTCGACTCGCCGTGTTTATATAGAGAGTGTATATAGTATATATGGGGGGTATATATATGGAGTATATAGAGAGTGTATATAGTATATATGGAGTATATAGAGAGTGTATATATGGATTATATAGAGAGTGTATATAGTATATATGGGGGGTATATATGGAGTATATAGAGAGTCTATATAGTATATATGGGGGGTATATATGGAGTATATAGAGAGTGTATATAGTATATATGGGGGTATATATGGAGTATATAGAGAGTGTATATAGTATATATGGGGGGTATATAGAGAGTGTATATAGTATATATGGGGGGTATATATGGAGTATATAGAGAGTGTATATAGTATATATGGGGGGTATATAGAGAGTGTATATAGTATATATGGGGGGTATATATGGAGTATATAGAGAGTGTATATAGTATATATGGGGGGTATATAGAGAGTGTATATAGTATATATGGGGGTATATATGGAGTATATAGAGAGTGTATATAGTATATATGGAGTATATAGAGAGTGTATATAGTATATATATGGAGTATATAGAGAGTGTATATAGTATATATGGGGGGTATATATGGAGTATATAGAGAGTCTATATAGTATATATGGGGGTATATATGGAGTATATAGAGAGTGTATATAGTATATATGGGGGGTATATAGAGAGTGTATATAGTATATATGGGGGGTATATATGGAGTATATAGAGAGTGTATATAGTATATATGGAGTATATAGAGAGTGTATATAGTATATATGGGGGGTATATATGGAGTATATAGAGAGTGTATATAGTATATATGGGGGTATATAGAGAGTGTATATAGTATATATGGGGGGTATATATGGAGTATATAGAGAGTGTATATAGTATATGGAGTATATAGAGAGTGTATATAGTATATATGGAGTATATAGAGAGTGTATATAGTATATATGGAGTATATAGAGAGTGTATATGGTATATATGGGGGTATATATGGAGTATATAGAGAGTGTATATAGTATATATGGAGTATATAGAGAGTGTATATAGTATATATATGGAGTATATAGAGAGTGTATATAGTATATATGGGGGGTATATATGGAGTATATAGAGAGTGTATATAGTATATATGGGGGGTATATATGGAGTATATAGAGAGTCTATATAGTATATATGGGGGGTATATATGGAGTATATAGAGAGTGTATATAGTATATATGGGGGGTATATAGAGAGTGTATATAGTATATATGGGGGGTATATATGGAGTATATAGAGAGTGTATATAGTATATATGGAGTATATAGAGAGTGTATATAGTATATATGGGGGGTATATATGGAGTATATAGAGAGTGTATATAGTATATATGGAGTATATAGAGAGTGTATATAGTATATATGGAGTATATAGAGAGTGTATATAGTATATATGGAGTATATAGAGAGTGTATATAGTATATATGGGGGGTATATATAGAGTATATAGAGAGTGTATATAGTATATATGGGGGTATATATGGAGTATATAGAGAGTGTATATAGTATATATGGAGTATATAGAGAGTGTATATAGTATATATGGGGGGTATATATGGAGTATATAGAGAGTGTATATAGTATATATGGAGTATATAGAGAGTGTATATAGTATATATGGGGGTATATATGGAGTATATAGAGAGTGTATATAGTATATATGGGGGTATATATGGAGTATATAGAGAGTGTATATAGTATATATGGGGGGTATATATGGAGTATATAGAGAGTGTATATAGTATATATGGGGGTAAATATGGAGTATATAGAGAGTGTATATAGTATATATGGAGTATATAGAGAGTGTATATAGTATATATGGGGGGTATATATGGAGTATATAGAGAGTGTATATAGAGAGTGTATATAGTATATATGGGGGGTATATATGGAGTATATAGAGAGTGTATATAGTATATATGGGGGGTATATATGGAGTATACACAGACACTACAGTAGGGGCTCATGTGGTACACAGATTAGTCCTGTCAATGTGAGAAGGTTCTCCTAACGACAACTCGTTATGTGTATAAAAGACACCTGTCCACAGAATCTCTTTCTTCCATCCAATCCTCACCATCATGGAGAAGACCAAAGATCTGTCAGAGGACGTCAGGGAGAAGATTGTAGACCTGCACAAGGCTGGAATGGGCTACAAGACCATCAGCAAGAAGCTTGGTGAGAAGGAGACAACTGTTGGAGTGATTATTCACAAATGGAAGAAATACAAAATAACCATCGATCGCCCTCGGTCTGGAGCTCCATGCAAGATTTCTCCTCATGGGGTGAGGATGGTCATAAGAAAAGTGAGGGATCCGCCCAGAACTACACGGGAGGAGCTTGTGAAGGATCTCAAGGCAGTTGGGACCACAGTCACCAAACAAACCATTGGTAACACAATACACCACCATGGATTGAAATCCTGCAGCCCCCGCAAGGTCCCCCCTCAGGAAGACACATGTAGAGGAACGTCTGAAGTCTACCAATCAACATCTAAATGATTCAGAGAAGGAGAAAGTTCTGTGGTCAGATGAGAACAAAATTCAGCTCTTTGGTATCAACTCGACTCGCCGTGTTTGGAGGAAGAAAAATGCTGACTATGACCCTAAGAACATCATCCCTACAGTCACATCATCCCTACAGTCACATCATCCCTACAGTCACACACCATCCCTACAGTCACATCATCCCTACAGTCACACACCATCCCTACAGTCACACACCATCCCTACAGTCACACATCATCCCTACAGTCACACACCATCCCTACAGTCACACATCATCCCTACAGTCACACATCATCCCTACAGTCACACACCATCCCTACAGTCACACATCATCCCTACAGTCACATCATCCCTACAGTCACACACCATCCCTACAGTCACACATCATCCCTACAGTCACATCATCCCTACAGTCACACACCATCCCTACAGTCACACATCATCCCTACAGTCACACATCATCCCTACAGTCACATCATCCCTACAGTCACACACCATCCCTACAGTCACAC
This sequence comes from Aquarana catesbeiana, assembly GCF_042186555.1. Taxonomy (NCBI): domain Eukaryota; kingdom Metazoa; phylum Chordata; class Amphibia; order Anura; family Ranidae; genus Aquarana; species Aquarana catesbeiana. Next base: position 1,666,718 of record NC_133330.1, on the reverse strand, counting down.
ACCATCCCTACAGTCACACATCATCCCTACAGTCACACATCATCCCTACAGTCACACACCATCCCTACAGTCACACACCATCCCTACAGTCACACATCATCCCTACAGTCACACATCATCCCTACAGTCACACACCATCCCTATAGTCACACCCCATCCCTACAGTCACACATCATCCCTACAGTCACACACCATCCCTACAGTCATATCATCCCTACAGTCATATCATCCCTACAGTCATATCATCCCTACAGTCACATACGGAGAGGGAAACATGATGATTTGGGGCTGTATCTCTGATAAAGGTTCAGGCCGACTTTGCCGCATTGAGGGGCCAATGGACGGGGCCATGTATTGTAAGATCTTGGAGGAGAACCTTCTTCCCTCATCCAGAACACTGAAGATGGGTCATGGATGGGTCTTCCAGCATGACAATGACCCAAAACATACCACCAAGTCAACAAAGGAGTGCCTCAGGAAGAAGCACATGAAGGTCATGGAGTGGCCTATCCAGTCTCCAGACCTTAATCCTATAGGAAATGTATGGAGGAGCTGAAACTTTGAGTTGCCAAGAGACAGCCAAGAAACCTTAAGGGTCTAGAGAAGATCTGTAGAGAAGAGTGGACCAAAATCCCTCCTGAGATGTGTGCAAACCTGATCACCACCTACAAGAAACGTCCGACCTCTGTGATCACCAACAAGAGTTTCTCCACCAACTACTAAGTCATGTTTTGTTTGGGGATCAAATACTTATTTTACTCACTGTATACTTAGAACAACCAAATCCTCAGGAGAGGAGAGTTATAGAGGAAGGAGGACAGTCCTCCAGCATTCGTCTTCCTAGCTGCTGACCTCGATGTGTTCGGGTTCTCGGTGTCTCTTCTCTGGCTCTTCCATGTATTATATTCGTCTTCCCGGTCGCTGACCCCGGTGTGGAGGGTGACACGCACTCTTTCTCTGGCACAGATGGCTTCCTCTATACGAGGCACTTGGCGGTGGAGACGTTCGGTGGACTTTGCTCCCTCCCGCCGCACTTCACGCTGCAGATAAATTCACCGGCTGAATTATTTATCAGCCAAGAATCATCTCCCCCGGGGACAGGAGAGAATGGCGGCACCGCGGGGGGACAACCTGAGGATGACACAAGCGTGTTAAGAGCGCCCCCCTATAGAGAGTCTTCTGCTATCCGAAGACATCGCCCCCCACGCCGACAAATCACCGACAAATCACCCGCACATGGATGAGCACACACTACACAACACCTGCTAGTTACTACAATACATCTATTACTACACAACGCCTGCTACAAATATACTACACAACCGTTTCGGTGCGTTTCGTCACATTTAGTCACGTCAAGCGTTGGAGCATTAATGTGATCCCTTCTGATATTAGTATTGGAATGCGTTTACGCTCCAGTGCACCTTTAATGCATGAAGAGTATTTTCTGCTCAGCGCTCGTCTCCTGAATGTACGGGGGATGGGTTTTCTTTTTTCTGTCTCTAGACGCTCCTCTCCTAAGACGTCTGTAAACGCATTCCTGTGAATGAACACATCGAATAAAAGCCAAACTCCTGGTAAAGAGAGCGATCGAGGCCGTACTACGATCCTGGATGATGAGAGTCTTCCTCCCCCATAATGCATTGCTGATAGTGAACGATGTCCTTGGATGAGGATGATGGGAGTTGTAGTTGCGGAGCCTCTCGTTGTTCACCAGCCATAGACGATCGATAGTAATTAGAAATCTTCTGTGATTTATTCCAGGAAAGATTTTCTGATACAGTAATTGTGAGATCGACAAGCAAAGACGCATGTCAATGATTCAAAGAGCACCTGAAAGGGTCTAATTAATCCTGAGTGACAGCTGCTAATGAGGACAGCCGCCAACGAGGACAGCCGCCAACGAGGACAGCCGCTAACGAGGACAGCCGCTAATGAAGACAACCGCTAACGAGGACAACCGCCAATGTGGACAACCGCCGAGGACAACCGCCAACGAGGACAGCCGCTAACGAGGACAACGCCAACGAGGACAGCCACCAATGAGGACAGCCGCCAACGAGGACAGCCGCCAACGAGGACAACGCCAACGAGGACAGCCACCAACGAGGACAACGCCAACGAGGACAGCCACCAACGAGGACAGCTGCTAATGAAGACAACCGCTAACGAGGACAGCCATTAACGAGGACAACCGCCAATGAGGACAACCGCCAACGAACGAGGACAGCCATGAGGACACCAATGAGGACAGCCGCCAAAGAGGACAACCGCCAACAAGAACAGCCGCTAATGAGGACAACCGCCAACGAGGACAGCCGCCAACGAGGACAGCCGCTAACGAGGACAGCCGCTAATGAAGACAACCGCTAACGAGGACAACCGCCTAGGACAACCGCCAACAAGGACAGCCGCCAACAAGGACAACCGCCAAGGAGGACAGCCGCCAACGAGGACAGCCGCCAACGAGGACAGCCTCTAATGAAGACAACCACTAACGAGGACAGCCGCTAATGAAGACAACCGCTAACGAGGACAGCCGCCAACGAGGACAGCCTCTAATGAAGACAACCACTAACGAGGACAGCCACTAATGAGGACAGCCGCTAATGAAGACAACCGCTAACGAGGACAGCCGCTAACGAGGACAACCGCCAACGAGGACAGCCGCTGAGGACAGCCGCCAACGAGGACAGCCGCTAACGAGGACAACCGATGAGGACAGCCGCTAACGAGGACAGCCGCTAACGAGGACAGCCGCTAACGAGGACAGCCACTAACGAGGACAACCGCCAATGAGGACAACTGCCGAGGATAGCCGCTAACGAGGACAACCACCAACGTGGACAGCCGCCAAGTAGGACAACCGCCAACGAGGACAGCCGCCAACGAGGACAGCCGCCAACGAGGATAGCCGCCAATGAGGACAGCCACTATTGAAGACAACCGCTAACGAGGACAGCCGCCAAGTAGGACAACCGCCAACGAGGACAGCCACTAATGAGGACAACCGCCAACGAGGACAGCCGCCAACGAGGACAGCCGCCAACGAGGACAGCCGCCAACGAGGATAGCCGCCAATGAGGACAGCCGCTATTGAAGACAACCGCTAACGAGGACAACCGCCGAGGACAACCGCCAACGAGGACAGCCGCTAATGAGGACAACCACCAATGAGGACAGCCGCTAACGAGGACAACCGCCAACGAGGGCAGCCGCCAACGAGGACAGCCACCAACGAGGACAGCCACCAACGAGGACAGCAGCCAACGTGGACAGCCACTAATGAGGACAGCCGCCAACGAGGACAGCCGCCAACGAGGACAGCCGCCAACGTAACGTAGACAGCCGCCAACGAGGACAGCCGCCAACGAGGACAGCCGCTAATAAGAACAGCCGCCAACGAGGACAGCCGCCAATGAGGACAGCCACCAACGTAACATAGACAGCCGCTAATGAGGACAGCCGCTAACGAGGACAGCTGCCAATGAGGACAGCCACCAAGGAGGACAACTGCCAATGAGGAGAACGCTAACGAGGACAGACACCAATGAGGACAGCCGCCAACGAGGACAACGCCAACGAGGACAGCCACCAATGAGGACAACGCTAACGAGGACAGCCGCCAACGAGGACAGCCGCCAACGAGGACAACGCCAACGAGGACAGCCGCCAACGAGGACAGCCGCCAACGAGGACAACCGATAACGAGAACAGCCGCTAATGAGGACAGCCGCCAACGAGGACAGCCGCCGAGGACAGCCACCAACATAATGTGGACAGCCACCAACGAGGACAACAGTAACGAGGACAGCCGCCAACGAGGACAGCCGCCAATGAGGACAGCCACCAACGAGGACAGCCGCCAACGAGGACAAAGGCAACGAGGACAGCCGCCAACGAGGACAGCCGCCAACGAGGACAACCGATAACGAGAACAGCCACTAATGAGGACAGCCGCTAATGAGGACAGCCGCCAACGAGGACAGCCGCCAACGAGGACAGCCGCCAACGTAATGTGGACAGCCACCAACGAGGACAACAGTAACAAGGACAGCCGCCAACGAGGACAGCCGCCAACGAGGACAGCCGCCAACGTAACGTGGACAGCCGCCAACGAGGACAACGCCAACGAGGACAGCCGCCAACGAGGACAACGCCAACGAGGACAGCCGCCAACGAGGACAGCCGCTAACGAGGACAGCCGACAATGAGGACAGCCGCCAACTAGGACAGCCGCCAACGAGGACAGCCGCCAACGAGGACAACGCCAACGAGGACAGCCGCCAACGAGGACAACCGATAACGAGAACAGCCGCTAATGAGGACAGCCGCCAACGAGGACAGCCGCCGAGGACAGCCGCCAACGTAACGTGGACAGCCACCAACGAGGACAGCCGCCAACGAGGACAGCCGCCAATGAGGACAGCCGCCAACGAGGACAACCGATAACGAGAACAGCCGCTAATGAGGACAGCCGCCAACGAGGACAGCCGCCGAGGACAGCCGCCAACGTAACGTGGACAGCCACCAACGAGGACAGCCGCCAACGAGGACAGCCGCCAACGAAGACAACCGCCAACGAGGTCCTCCTGTCATTAGGAATGTGATGAGGGAAGTGACGTTGCTCCATGGACTGTGAGGAAAGACCCGAGGGCTGATAACAATCATATTATCATATTGTGATCGATTGTAGAGGCAGCTCTGATTGGATGGATTCGAGGAGTCCCTCTGATTGGATGGATTGGAGGAGTCCCTCTGATTGGATGGATTCGAGGAGTCGCTCTGATTGGATGGATTGGAGGAGTCCCTCTGATTGGATGGATTGGAGGAGTCCCTCTGATTGGATGGATTGGAGGAGTCGCTCTGATTGGATGGATTGGAGGAGTCCCTCTGATTGGATGGATTGGAGGAGTCCCTCTGATTGGATGGATTGGAGGAGTCGCTCTGATTGGATGGATTCGAGGAGTCCCTCTGATTGAATGGATTGGAGGAGTCGCTCTGATTGGATGGATTGGAGGAGTCGCTCTGATTGGATGGATTCGAGGAGTCGCTCTGATTGGATGGATTGGAGGAGTCCCTCTGATTGGATGGATTGGAGGAGTCCCTCTGATTGGATGGATTGGAGGAGTCCCTCTGATTGGATGGATTGGAGGAGTCCCTCTGATTGGATGGATTGGAGGAGTCGCTCTGATTGGATGGATTGGAGGAGTTGCTCTGATTGGATGGATTGGAGGAGTTGCTCTGATTGGATGGATTGGAGGAGTTGCTCTGATTGGATGGATTCGAGGAGTCCCTCTGATTGGATGGATTGGAGGAGTCCCTCTGATTGGATGGATTGGAGGAGTCGCTCTGATTGGATGGATTGGAGGAGTCCCTCTGATTGGATGGATTCGAGGAGTCGCTCTGATTGGATGGATTGGAGGAGTTGCTCTGATTGGATGGATTCGAGGAGTCGCTCTGATTGGATGGATTGGAGGAGTCGCTCTGATTGGATGGATTGGAGGAGTCGCTCTGATTGGATGGATTGGAGGAGTCGCTCTGATTGGATGGATTCGAGGAGTCGCTCTGATTGGGTGGATTGGAGGAGTCGCTCTGATTGGATGGATTGGAGGAGTCCCTCTGATTGGATGGATTGGAGGAGTCCCTCTGATTGGATGGATTGGAGGAGTCCCATGATTGGATGGATTCGAGGAGTTGCTCTGATTGGATGGATTCGAGGAGTCGCTCTGATTGGATGGATTCGAGGAGTCGCTCTGATTGGATGGATTCGAGGAGTCGCTCTGATTGGATGGATTGGAGGAGTCGCTCTGATTGGATGGATTCGAGGAGTCCCTCTGATTGGATGGATTGGAGGAGTCGCTCTGATTGGATGGATTGGAGGAGTCGCTCTGATTGGATGGATTGGAGGAGTCGCTCTGATTGGATGGATTGGAGGAGTCGCTCTGATTGGATGGATTCGAGGAGTCGCTCTGATTGGATGGATTGGAGGAGTCGCTCTGATTGGATGGATTCGAGGAGTCGCTCTGATGGATCGTTTGTTGTTTTGTGATGGGAGAGGCTCAGCTTTCTTTTTGAAGATTGTTTGCAATTATTTTATTTTCTATAGAATATGTTTTGGCCAATGTGGTATTAAAGTGGAGCTCCGCCCAAAAGGAGAAGCTCTTATCTGACTCCTCCCCCCTCCTGGGGGGGCGGGTACCTGGGTACCGGAGATCGCTCAGAAGTTCGGCCCCCCTCCTCCTTCCCCTGCCATCGGGCCATTCAGAAATGCACGCTCCACGCACGCGCAGTAGGGATCTGACTGTGAAGGTGCAAGGTAAATGGTGGCGGCACCTAAGAGCTGATTGGCTGGGTGCCGACATTGCTGGATTCCAGGACAGGTAAAGGTCCCAATAGTCAGGAGCTCCAGTATCTGTACAGGATTGGTAGCTGCTGACTTGGGGGGGGCGGAACCCACCGATTGGTCTCTTCTGCTGTAAAGCTTCCTCCTGCCTGTCAGCTGTAATGTTCACTGATCCATGCATGCGCAGCTCAGCATGTGATCGGTGACGCGACTTCCATGCGCTGTAGTGACATCATTGCGGCCCAGCCACTCAAGAGGCCAAATAGACAAAAGCTGGAAGGAGAACCAGATGAAGATTGAAGCGCCTGTGAAATCGCAGCGCTGGAGGGTTGGTTACCTTTCACAGGTAAGTCGCCAATCATGCGCACATTATCGCCTAAACCACCTGGGCGGAGTCTAATACCACCTGGGCGGAGTCTAATACTACCTGGGTGGAGTCTACTACCACCTGGGCGGAGTCTAATACTACCTGGGCGGAGTCTACTACCACCTGGGCGGAGTCTACTACCACCTGGGCGGAGTCTAATACTACCTGGGCGGAGTCTACTACCACCTGGGCGGAGTCTAATACTACCTGGGCGGAGTCTACTACCACCTGGGCGGAGTCTAATACTACCTGGGCGGAGTCTAATACCACCTGGGCGGAGTCTACTACCACCTGGACGGAGTCTACTACCACCTGGGCGGAGTCTACTACCACCTGGGCGGAGTCTAATACCACCTGGGCGGAGTCTAATACCACCTGGGCGGAGTCTACTACCACCTGGGCGGAGTCTAATACTACCTGGGCGGAGTCTACTACCACCTGGGCGGAGTCTAATACTACCTGGGTGGAGTCTACTACCACCTGGGCGGAGTCTAATACTACCTGGGCGGAGTCTACTACCACCTGGGCGGAGTCTAATACCACCTGGGCGGAGTCTAATACTACCTGGGCGGAGTCTACTACCACCTGGGCGGAGTCTACTACCACCTGGGCGGAGTCTACTACCACCTGGATGGAGTCTACTACCACCTGGGCGGAGTCTACTACCACCTGGGCGGAGTTTAATACCACCTGGGTGGAGTCTAATACTACCTGGGTGGAGTCTACTACCACCGTCAATAATCTTATTGGAGATAAAATGTATCTTTTTATTTGATCATTTTTCCCATTGAAATGGCGCCCGATGGTTCCGGTACAAAGCATGGCAAAGGGATGCATTTATTTTTATTATTATTATTATTATTATTGAGGATTTATAGAACTTTACAGCGTTATGGAATTGTCAGGTCACCTGAGTCCAGGTGACAGAGGCACACCGTAGGGATCAGGAGTTCACCACAAGGTAGTGGTCCCTACGGCTGACTGCTGCGGATGGGGGTCAGGATGGTAAAGGAAGGCAGGGCCGCTAGAACACCCACACGGACCCACACGGATTCTCCAGGGCGCGGAGTCTAAGAACCGGTAGATGTTCACCAGAGCCCCTAGTGGTGAGGATGGACTGGGTTGTAACGGGCTCCAGGTCGCGGCCCCCAGGGTCCCCCAGCTCACACCCACAGTAGGGAACAGGAGGATAGGGATAGTAAGGGAATAAGCCAAGGTCAGGGCCACAAGCAGACAAGGACTACAGAGTTCACAGCGAGGTTCAGGGTCACAGGGACAGTCGAGAACACGCCAAGGTCGGTAACAGAGACAAACGCAGAGCACACGGCAGGCAGGAACAGGAAGACAAACACACAAAGTTTGATCAGCACTGCTGGCCTGCAATGCAGAGGTAGATACAGAGTTCTCTGATAGGGCCAGGGGTGGAGCCATGATAGAGGAGAGATTATAAAAGCCGTAGTCGGGTGAGAGTGGATGGTCTCTAGAGATGAACACGAGGAGAAGGTAAGCTGACAGAGAAAGATCACTGATGACAGGAAATCCGTTATAATACAATGCAGTTTATTTGTGAGATTTCCTGATATTCAAATCTCTAAAAAAAAATAAGAAAATAAAAGAAAAATAAAGCCATGAATATATATAATGAGTGGAAGGGGGAGGAGTTTGTTGATTGGGGCGGATCAGCGAAGGGTTAATAAGGAGATTGTCAGGAAAACCTTTTATTTACATATAAATAATGTGAATTTTCTGTGAATGACGTTCTATGCAGATGAGATCTCAGAGGTACGAATACAAAGAAGCAAATATTGTTACATTGTATTTCTCGGATGACGAATCGTCTGGAAGTGTCAACTCTTTACACAGGAGAGCAATCTGACAGCCAGTAATTGTTGGTAATGGGGGGAGGGGAAGGACATAAGAGATACGTCCTCACAACTCTTGGGGGAGGGGAAGGACATAAGAGATGCGTCCTCACACCTCTTGGGGGAGGGGGGAGGGGAAGGACATAAGAGATGCGTCCTCACACCTCTTGGGGGAGGGGGGAGGGGAAGGACATAAGAGATACGTCCTCACAACTCTTGGGGGAGGGGAAGGACATAAGAGATGCGTCCTCACACCTCTTGGGGGAGGGGGGAGGGGAAGGACATAAGAGATGCGTCCTCACACCTCTTGGGGGAGGGGGGAGGGGAAGGACATAAGAGATACGTCCTCACAACTCTTGGGGGAGGGGGGAGGGGAAGGACATAAGAGATGCATCCTCACACCTCTTGGGGGGAGGGGGGAGGGGAAGGACATAAGCAATACGTCCTCACACCTCTTGGGGGAGGGGAAGGACATAAGAGATGCGTCCTCACACCTCTTGGGGGAGGGGGGAGGGGAAGGACATAAGAGATGCGTCCTCACACCTCTTGGGGGAGGGGGGAGGGGAAGGACATAAGCAATACGTCCTCACACCTCTTGGGGGAGGGGAAGGACATAAGAGATGCGTCCTCACACCTCTTGGGGGAGGGGGGAGGGGAAGGACATAAGAGATGCGTCCTCACACCTCTTGGGGGAGGGGGGAGGGGAAGGACATAAGAGATACGTCCTCACACCTCTTGGGGGAGGGGGGAGGGGAAGGACATAAGAGATACGTCCTCACAACTCTTGGGGGAGGGGAAGGACATAAGAGATGCGTCCTCACACCTCTTGGGGGAGGGGGGAGGGGAAGGACATAAGAGATGCGTCCTCACACCTCTTGGGGGAGGGGGGAGGGGAAGGACATAAGAGATACGTCCTCACAACTCTTGGGGGAGGGGAAGGACATAAGAGATGCATCCTCACACCTCTTGGGGGGAGGGGGGAGGGGAAGGACATAAGCAATACGTCCTCACACCTCTTGGGGGAGGGGAAGGACATAAGAGATGCGTCCTCACACCTCTTGGGGGAGGGGGGAGGGGAAGGACATAAGAGATGCGTCCTCACACCTCTTGGGGGAGGGGGGAGGGGAAAGACATAAGCAATACGTCCTCACACCTCTTGGGGGAGGGGAAGGACATAAGAGATGCGTCCTCACACCTCTTGGGGGAGGGGGGAGGGGAAGGACATAAGAGATGCGTCCTCACACCTCTTGGGGGAGGGGGGAGGGGAAGGACATAAGCAATACGTCCTCACACCTCTTGGGGGAGGGGAAGGACATAAGAGATGCGTCCTCACACCTCTTGGGGGGAGGGGGGAGGGGAAGGACATAAGCAATACGTCCTCACACCTCTTGGGGGAGGGGAAGGACATAAGAGATGCGTCCTCACACCTCTTGGGGGAGGGGGGAGGGGAAGGACATAAGAGATACGTCCTCACACCTCTTGGGGGAGGGGGGAGGGGAAGGACATAAGAGATACGTCCTCACACCTCTTGGGGGAGGGGGGAGGGGAAGGACATAAGAGATGCGTCCTCACACCTCTTGGGGGAGGGGGGAGGGGAAGGACATAAGAGATACGTCCTCACACCTCTTGGGGGAGGGGGGAGGGGAAGGACATAAGAGATGCGTCCTCACACCTCTTGGGGGAGGGGGGAGGGGAAGGACATAAGAGATGCGTCCTCACACCTCTTGGGGGAGGGGGGAGGGGAAGGACATAAGAGATACGTCCTCACACCTCTGTTGACGTTTTTTAGGACGGATCTCTTACGTTCCAAGTCCAAAAGTTAAAGTGAATATCAAGCCAAAAACTTTTCTTTCTAGTTTTACAAAAAGTGGGGGAGGGTAAGAGCTCATTTTTGTTTTTTATTGCTCAGTTAGAGAGATTTTTCCCTCACTTCCTGTCCTGCTGATAACATTTTCACCAAACAGGAAGTAAGAGAGAATTTGCAACATAGCCACAGAGAGAAATAAAGAAAAGTGACATTACTTGCCTTCTCCTTCTCTACTAAAGACAAGCATTTTATTTCTGTCTGTGTTGCTGTTCCCTGTCTGGTAAATCATTGTCAACAGGACAGGAAGTGAGGGGAAATCTCTCTAATAGAGCTCCAGATAGCAGTAAAATACTGACAGGGGTTCTATCCCTTGTACACTCTTTCCAAAACTAAGACAAAAGTTTGGCTGTACATACACTTCGAACATCATGACACGATGTATCCCCCTTTATATTGATGTATCTCCCTTTGTATGGATGTGTCCCGCTTTGTATTGATGTGTCCCGCTTTGTATTGATGTGTCCCGCTTTGTATTGATGTTTTCCGCTTTGTATGGATGTGTCCCGCTTTGTATTGATGTGTCCCGCTTTATATTGATGTGTCCCGCTTTGTATTGATGTGTCCCGCTTTATATGGATGTGTCCCGCTTTGTATTGATGTGTCCCGCTTTGTATTGATGTGTCCCGCTTTGTATGGATGTGTCCCGCTTTGTATTGATGTGTCCCGCTTTATATCGATGTGTCCCGCTTTGTATTGATGTGTCCCGCTTTGTATTGATGTGTCCTGCTTTGTATGGATGTGTCCCGTTTTATATGGATGTGTCCCGCTTTGTATGGATGTGTCCCGCTTTGTATGGATGTGTCCCGCTTTGTATGGATGTGTCCCGCTTTGTATTGATGTGTCCCGCTTTATATTGATGTTTCCCGCTTTGTATGGATGTGTCCCGCTTTGTATGGATGTGTCCCGCTTTGTATGGATGTGTCCCGCTTTATATTGATGTATCTCCCTTTGTATGGATGTGTCCCGCTTTGTATGGATGTGTCCCGCTTTGTATTGATGTTTTCCGCTTTGTATGGATGTGTCCCGCTTTATAATGATGTGTCCCGCTTTGTATTGATGTGTCCCGCTTTATATGGATGTGTCCCGCTTTGTATTGATGTGTCCCGCTTTGTATTGATGTGTCCCGCTTTGTATTGATGTGTCCCGCTTTGTATGGATGTGTCCCGCTTTGTATGGATGTGTCCCGTTTTATATGGATGTGTCCCGCTTTGTATGGATGTGTCCCGCTTTGTATTGATGTGTCCCGCTTTGTATAGATGTGTCCCGCTTTATATTGATGTTTCCCGCTTTGTATGGATGTGTCCCGCTTTGTATGGATGTGTCCCGCTTTGTATGGATGTGTCCCGCTTTATATTGATGTGTCCCGCTTTGTATGGATGTGTCCCGCTTTGTATGGATGTGTCCCGCTTTGTATGGATGTGTCCCGCTTTGTATTGATGTGTCCCGCTTTATATTGATGTGTCCCGCTTTATATTGATGTGTCCCGCTTTGTATGGATGTGTCCCGCTTTGTATGGATGTTTCCCACTTTATATTGATGTATCCCCCTTTGTATTGATTTATCCCACTTGGTATTGATGTGTCCCGCTTTGTATGGATGTGTCCCGCTTTGTATGGATGTTTCCCACTTTATATTGATGTATCCCCCTTTGTATTGATTTATCCCACTTGGTATTGATGTGTCCCGCTTTGTATGGATGTGTCCCGCTTTGTATGGATGTGTCCCGCTTTGTATGGATGTGTCCCGCTTTGTATGGATGTGTCCGGCTTTGTATTGATGTATCCAGCTTTATATTGATGTGTCCCCGGTTCTCTGCTCTCTCTTCAGGCTTTGATGCGTATTTCACATCGCGCACCTTGGAGAATAATCGCAGGAATGTTTGGTTCGCTGAATATTGGGAAGAGAACTTTAACTGCAAGCTAACCATTACCGGCTCAAAGAAAGAGGACACAGACCGCAAGTGTACAGGTAACACATTCCCGCCACTGATCAATGGTCCCAGAGGTATTGGAGAAACTCCAGATCAATAATGAGCATTGTAGAGGGTGAGGAGGAGACGGCGTATCGATGACACGGCTTCACTTTTGGCTACGCTTTAATATATAGGACTTATTCCCAGGTAACCGCAGCAATTAGGAGGAACACTCAAAGACAACAGCCAATGTCAGTTGGATAATTTGTGTCTCTGCAGCATAACCTCAGATAACGTTCTAACTACCACATCGCATTGAGAAGATCTCCGATCTCACGTTATCTTACCACAAGTTTCTTGAAGGAACCTTTGGGGGGAGGTTGGCAGGAGGTGGTAGTAGTCAGTGTTGGTTTTGCACCGTATGTTTCACTTTAGTACAAAAAATATATTTTGTAAATGACCTGATCTGGTTACTTACGATGATCCAATCTGTGATAATCAACAATTAAATTCACTTTGAAGGGTCGGTCCAGTGAAAAGTGATATTTTAGAAATAGACTCTGGTAGACACCACATTGGATCCGCGGCCTGATCATCGGATTTTATTTGTGCACATAAAGTACTGACTTACCTAGAAAGGAGATATGACCACCACAGGAGAGACACCCATTTATGTTTTGTCCTTCACTATAAAAGGAACAAGGATGTGTTCTGAGTGGTTGGTGGTTGACCAGGACAGGAGGGTTGGGTGGAAGGGGTTCCACCAGCATTAGATCTGAGTTGGCATTTGTATTGGGCACAAACCTAATATTGGCACATTGTACCCACTTGAGATTCTCATCTATAAAACTGTGACAGCTGAATTTAAAAACTTTGCGGCTTTTTCAAAAGTTCCTTCAAAAATTGTCATCCTGTCTACTGATAGTTAATTGGTCTGGTTGAAAAAAGGCACAAGTCCATCCAGTTCAACCAATAGAGAGGAAGAAAGAAAGGAAAAAAAAAGAGAAAAGAAGAAGAAAAGAATAGTGCTAGTGATCGTGCCCGTCCAGCCTTTTACCACAACCAACAAAGGGAAATGACTGATCTGCAGATGAAGCGAGACTTGCCAGATACATAGTCATCATTGGTGTGTGAAATATTAGCTGATATCTATAGATCCAGCAATATGTGATATATATACAGTATATATGTAATGGATCGATACAAAAACTTAATTTGTGTGAAAAGTTTCTGCAAACTCAGATCGATTCACAGAGAGCCTTCACTTTGGACCAATATGTTTACCTGGCCGAGTTTTCTCTCCTTTCCATTTTATTTCTTGATTGTTTATGAATACAAACTAAAACATTGTGATCCTGTCCTGGAGATACCAACCCCGAGCTCCAGACACATGGACTGCTATTCAGAGAGCAATTCATGTGAGACTCGGGAAGATGAGGCATAACAACCCAACGTCCTATAGACAGCCCAATGTCCTATAGACAATCTGATGTCCTATAGACAACTAAATATTCTATAGACAACCTGATGTCTTATAGACAACCCAATGTCCTATAAACAACCCAATATTCTATAGACAACCTGATGTCCTATAGACAACCCAATGCCCTATAGTTAACCCAGTGTCCTATAGACAATCTGATGTCCTATAGACACCCCAATGTCTTAAAGACAACCCAATATTCTATAGACAACCCAATATTCTATAGACAATCTGATGTCCTATAGACAGCCCAATGTCCTATAGACATCCTAACATCCTATAGACAGCCCAAACCTCCTATAGACAACCCAATATTCTATAGACAACCTGACAGCCTATAGACAATCTGATGTCCTATAGACAGCCCAAACCTCCTATAGACAACCCAATATTCTGTAGACAATCTGATGTCCTATAGACAGCCAAATGTCCTATAGACAACCTAACATCTTATAGACAGCGCAACCTCCTATAGACAACCCAATGTCCAATAGACAACCTGACATCCTAAAGACGAAAGCTCAAGGGTTTCCCAATCTCGGAGCTATCAGAGATGCAACTAATGTGCCATGAGAAAAAAAGAAACTCTGATTTTATGGAAATCAATAGTTTAAAGAATCCAGTAGAGAGCATTAATTTATTGAGGCCATGACTATATACAGACCATACATTTATGGAGGCCATTAGTGGATAGGTACCATTAGTTTCCCCGGAAGGTTACCCATCTGGTGTATCTTTGGTTGAGCTGAAGATTTGTGTTGGGTTCTAATCTCGGATGTAACTTTTCTGTATTGATTGAGTGTCATCTGTGCTCCTCTTCCATCTCCATGTATGAAGGAGCCTCCATCTCCATCTTCTTCTGACGGACAGACAGAGGAAGATGAAGGTCCTTACAGATGGGAAGAGAATGATTTGTGAAGAGATTTTCATGGCCTGTCTATCTGTGAAGGACATTTTAGTGAGCTGAGTTTGGATCCCGGCCAGCTGAGACCCTGCAATGTGAGGCTGTGAGAGGGGCGATGGAGGAGGGGATCAGCTGATCTCCGCTTTATAAGGGATTTATTGGAGACTCATTCCAGGCCATAGATAAAATCAGAGCTCTGCTAATGGAATTCACATAACATTGCAACTGCTCAAGTCTTAGGCCCCATTCCCCACTCGTGCGGCTTTGGACCCCGGAGTCGCATGTCAAGTCGCACCCAATGTTTTCCAATGAGTACCATTTATATCTGTGTGATTTAAAGTCGCAGAAACTTTAAAGTAGTTCCAGCACTACTTTTGTCCGACTTTCATGCGACATGAGGGCCATAGACTTCAATGTAAACCATCAAAAGCTGCACCGAAATGACATACATGTGGCTTGTGTGCGACTTTGTAGAGCACACACAGTCACATGGTCAAAGCCAAAGTCACAACAAAGTCACACTCGTCCAAAGTTGCATCAAAATCGCATCAAGTCGCACTGTAACTTTGCAATGGAAATCACACGATTTTGAAGTCACATGAGTCTAAATGGAGCCTTAAAGTCCACCTGATTTCCCATTGTCACCTCTGGCAGGACTGTAGCCTCTTGTTCTGAGCTCCCTTCCCTGCAGATAATGTAAAGGAACCTCTGCTGGGTGGATTAAGGTGGGTAATCGTGTGCACAATAAGAGGAGGACAGTCCCGGGGTCCCGGGGGGAACATATTTACAGCATCCGCCTGGAGTCTGAACTTTCATTTTCATTTTGCTAAATACATTCCATCAAAGCAAAAGTTGTGCAAAGACTTACACTGATTAGAAAGCAGCCACAGCCGGAGTAGACAGGCCTGTCCCCGTCCAGCATGCTGCGGAGAAGGATCCTTGCAGTTGGTCTGGAGTCCTCCAGTAATGCAAAATGTTCCCCTTATTTCTGTGCTGATTATTGGGGTGTTACATTGTTTCCTTATCTGATTATTGGGGTGTTACATTGTTTCCTTATCTGATTATTGGGGTGTTACATTGTTTCCTTATGTGATTATTGGGGTGTTACATTGTTTCCTGTATCTGATTATTGGGGTGTTACATTGTTTCCTTATCTGATTATTGGGGTGTTACATTGTTTCGTTATGTGATTATTGGGGTGTTACATTGTTTCCTGTATCTGATTATTGTGGTGTTACATTGTTTCCTTATCTGATTATTGGGGTGTTACATTGTTTCCTTATCTGATTATTGGGGTGTTACATTGTCTCCTGTATCTGATTATTGGGGTGTTACATTGTTTCCTGTATCGGACATTTGTAGGTCAGGAGCGCATTAGCCAAGACTCCCCCTATGAGCAGGACGAACGAGTCCAGTTTGTGATCGACGCCGTCTACGCCATGGCTCACGCTCTGCACAACATGATCAAAGACCTCTGCCCCGCCTCCTCCGGACTCTGCCCAGCCGTGGACCCCCCAGTGGGGAAGAAGCTTCTGAAATACATCCGAAGCGTCAGCTTTAATGGTAAGACCTCCTCTGATCCTCCATGTCTTCTCTCCTCTGGTAGGGAACCTTCCTGGGCTCAGCCCTCTTCATTGGGGAGCTTCTGGTTCCCATTTAGTCCTCCATGGTTCCATCTGCACTCCCGGGTCCAGCTCCCCTCAGTCCCCCCTCCCCCAGTGATCAGACTGTACATTGTAACTTTGTTTCAAGTCACAAGGTGAGAGACATTTGTGAACACAGCCAAGAACCATAACTGATCTCAGTCCAGAAAGTAGATGGTGAGCCAGAATGATGGCTGTACAAAGATGGTGCTGTCCTTGTGGAGTGGAGATCAGATAAAGGCAATGTCATTGAAGTCTAGTGATCTCTATGGGAGGAAATAAATACCTGGAAGTGTTACAATGACACATTACTGTACATCCTGCAGCTGACATGAAAGAAGATATCTGATGTTCGGGGACTTTCACCTGAAGCTCTCATTGTTCCGGAGTTCCAGGAGTGTCTTCAGTGTTGAGGAATCCAGAAACCTCCATGTTTCCCTATTAATCAGTCAAAGGGTGAAATAAAAGGTGCATGGTGTGTGGCTGCTATATGGGGCTCAGATGGCTACACCGTCCTATCTATACCTCCCCTCTATACATTCCTCTCTATACATTCCTCTCTATACATTCCTCTCTATACCTCCCCTGTATACATTCCTCTCTATACATTCCTCTCTATACATTCCTCTCTATACCTCCCCTGTATACATTCCTCTCTATACATTTCTCTATACATACATTTCTATACCTCCCCTGTATACATTCCTCTCTATACATTCCTCTCTATACCTCCCCTGTATACATTCCTCTCTATACATTCCCCTCTATACATCCCCCTCTATACATTGCCCTCTATACATTCCTCTCTATATATTCCTTCCTATACATTCCTCTCTATACCTTCCTCTCTATACCTTCCTCTCTATACCTCCCTCTCTATACATTCCCCTCTATATATTCCTTCCTATACATTCCTCTCTATACCTTCCTCTCTATACCTTCCTCTCTATACATTCCTCTCTATACATTCCTCTCTATACATTCCTCTCTATACCTCCCCTGTATACATTCCTCTCTATACATTCCCCTCTATACATTCCCCTCTATACATTGCCCTCTATACATTCCTCTATGTTCCTTCCTCTCTATACCTTCCTCTCTATACCTTCCTGTCTATACTTTCCTCTCTATACATTCCTCTCTATACCATCCTCTCTTTACCTTCCTCTCTCTACATGCCTCTCCATACATTCCTCTCTATACCGTCCTCTCCATACATTCCTCTCTGTACCGTCCTCTCTATACGTTCCTCCCTATACCTTTCTCTCTATACATTCCTCTCTATACATTCCTCTCTATACCTTCCTCTCGATACATTCCTCTCAATATCTTTCTCTCTATACTTTCCTCTATATATTTCACTCTATACATTCCTCTCTATACCGTCCTCTCTATACATTCCTCTCTATACCATCCTTTCTATACCTTCCTCTCTATACCGTCCTCTCTATACATTCCTCTGTATTCCATCCTCTCTATACCTTTCTCTCGATACATTCCTCTGTATGCCTTCTTCTGTATACCTTCCTCTCTATACCTTCCTCTCTATACATTCCTCTCTTTAACTTCCTCTCTATACATTTCTCTCTATATCTTCCTCTTTATATCTTCCTCTCTATACATTCCACTCTATACATTCCACTCTATACATGCCTCTCTATATCTTCCTCTCTATACATTCCTCTTTATACCGTCCTTTCTATACCTTCCTCTCTATACATTCCTCTCTATACCTTCCCCTCTATACATTCCACTCTATACCTTCCTCTCTATACCTTCCTCTCTATACCATCCTCTCTATACCTTCCTCTCTATACATTCCTCTCTATACATTCCTCTCTATACATTCCTCTCTATACCTTCCTCTATATACTTTCCTCTCAATACTTTCCTCTCTATACATTCCTCTATACCGTCCTCTCTCTACATGCCTTTCTCTACATGCCTCTCTATACCGTCCTCTCTATACCGTCCTCTCTTTACCTTCCTCTCTCTACATGCCTCTCTATACATTCCTCTCTGTACCGTCCTCTCTATACATTCCTCTCTATACCTTCCTCTCTATACCGTCCTCTCTATACATTCCTCTCTTTACCTTCCTCTCTATGCATTCCTCTCTATACCTTCCTCTCGATACATTCCTCTCTATACCTTCCTATCTATATATTCCTCTCTATACCGTCCTCTCTATACATTCCTCTCTATCTTCCTCTCTATACATTCCTCTCTATACCTTCCTCTCTATACCTTCCTCTCTATACCTTCCTCTCTATACCTTCCTCTCTTTACCTTCCTCTCTATACCTTCCTCTCTATACCTTCCTCTCTTTACCTTCCTCTCTCTACATGCCTCTCTATACCTTCCTCTCTATACTTTCCTCTCTATACTTTCCTCTCTATACTTTCCTCTCTATACCTTCCTCTCTATACATTCCTCTATGTTCCTTCCTCTCTATATATTCCTCTCTATATATTCCTCTCTATACCTTCCTCTCTATACCGTCCTCTCTTTACCTTCCTCTCTATACATTCCCCTCTATACATTTCTCTCTATACCTTCCTCTCTATCCATTCCCATCTATACCTTCCTCTCTATACTGTCCCCTCTATACCGTCCTCTCTATACATTCCTCTCCTCTCTATACATTGGCCTCTCTTGGCTCTCGTCCCCCTCTTTCCTCTTGCTACCCCCGCGGCCTCTCGCCTTCCCGCCGTGCCGGATTCTCTGCACATCACAGAAGACTTATTATTACTTCTTTTGCAGCCACCCAGCGATTTCTTTAATAATTCTCTCCATTTCCTGCCTTCCATAATTGAGCTCATTTTGGTAATTTGGACGCCATTGTGCGGTGGAAGGCGGGCCACGCTATTCTGGCAAAAAAAAAAACAAGAGAAAGGTTTTGTGTCCCGCTAATGCCCCGTGTCATCGGGAAACAAGCAGCGCTAATTATTTTCCAATTTAGCAGCAAATTTTGGAGGTTTTTTTATTCTCCTGATCCTGAAGCTTTCTTATATAAAGGTGCCGCTCCTGCACCGTCCCCCATTACTGCCAATTCCCCGTAATAAAATGCCGATTCTTCCAGGACACCGGCGGCTTTGTGTCTCCGACTCATGTAAGAATTTGCTGCTAATATTCCCTCTGATAACTCGCCATTTTCTGCAATAATTTGGAATTCAGATGCTCTAAGTAGTTTTCATTAGAGGTAATAATGGTGCAGAAGAAGCTCCTTTCCTTCTAATGAGAACGAGGACTCCTAGTCCAAAGAGAAAGGTGGGGGAGGGGGACTTCGTTAGTGATACCTGAGATCAGCTCTCCTGCACCCGGTATGAAGAGCTAAAGGGGCACTGCCAGGAGATGCCAGGAGATGCCACTCGTCGTAGGTCAGGATGCTTCTAAAACCCATAGACGATGAACATCCCCCCTCCTATATCCTTACATATTAAAAGCCTTTATTAATTTGCTGTGCACCTGTCAGGATCTGGGTCTGAACCTGCGACCTCTGTTGTGTCTTCTTTCTGAACCCCCTGAGATGCTGGACAGAGTCCTGTTTGATCCATTGGACAATCTTGCTGTCACGCTTACCCCTAACGCAGGTGGCCAGGCACTATAGCTGCCTCTGTGCTCTTCACCTATAGCAGCTCCTTTCCCATAGAGCAAGCAGGCCTACCATTACTCGCTTGCCCCTATGACTTTTAATCACAATACTATAGTGCCTGGCCACCACGTTGGGGCAGGCGCCAACTGAGCAAAGCAAATAGGTACTTGCAGTTGGCAGAAAGACCAGGTACAGAATTAGGGATGAGCTTCGAGTTCGAGTCGAACACATATTCGACTCGAACATTGGCTGTTCGCAAGTTCGCCGAACAGCGAACAATTTGGGGTGTACGCGGCAAATTCGAATGCCGCGGAACACCCTTTAAAAGTATATGGGAGAAATCAAAAGTGCTAATTTTAAAGGCTTATATGCAAGTTATTGTCATAAAAAGGGTTTGGGGACCCGGGTCCTGCCCCAGGGGACATGGATCAATGCAAAAAAAAGTTTTAAAAACGGAGGTTTTTTCGGGAACAGTGATTTTAATAATGCTTAAAGTCAAACAATAAAAGTGTAATATCCCTTTAAATTTCGTACCTGGGGGGTGTCTATAGTATGCCTGTAAAGGGGCGCATGTTTCCCGTGTTTAGAACAGTCTGACAGCAAAATGACATTTCGAAGGAAAAAAAGTCATTTAAACTACTCGTGGCTATTAATGAATTGCCGGTCCGACAATAGACATAGAAGTTCATTGATAAAAACGGCATGGGAATTCCCCACAGTGAAACCCCGAACCAAAATAAAAAAAAAAAAAAATGACGTGGGGGTCCCCCCAAATTCCATACCAGACCCTTATCCGAGCACACAACCTGGCAGGCCGCAGGAAAAGAGGGGGGGACGAGAGAGCGGACCACCCTCCTGAACCGTACCAGGCCACATGCCCTCAACATTGGGAGGGTGCTTTGGGGTAGCCCCCAAAACACCTTGTCCCCATGTGCTGGATTTGAGTATACAGTGAAAAATATTCAAGCAATAAAATTATTTTGTTCAAATAAAAAATGTGCATATTAATCTTCAAAAAATGTCCATAAAATACAAAAATATAAGTGATTAAACGTCCGTGAGGTACATGAAACACCAATCTGGATATCTGACTTCCACCGCTGTGAGACCCGTCACCAGAAAGATTGAAGGCTTACCGGACCGCCTCTTTAAAAAGGCATGAATCAATCACCACCATGGATGCTGTCCCTCTCCTGGCTGGATCCTGCTGTGAAGCACTAGATGGTTGATCCCAAATCAGTCAGCCGTGAAGGAGCGCCAATCCCAGTAGCATAAATATCCAAAGAAAAAGGGGGGAGAAATGCTCCAATGGTGTAGTAAATTATTGGTTCCTTTATTAAAAAGCCATGAAGGCGTTTAACAATACAAAAGTCCTTGCAAGGAGTGATAAAACAATTCCGATAGAAAATGAAAGTCCGCGCATGCGCAGTCCGTGCGTACGTGTCTACCCTACGGCCGTTTCGTCAGAAATGACATCATCAGGTGCCCCCTATCAGGGTTATAGCGCATAGTCGCAGGATACTTCCTCATAGGTTTATTATTATCAATATTTTTGCACACTTGAGCACAATATCATTTTTCATTGATTTATATTTTTCACTTTACACCTAGCGCAAATTTTTCCTTTTAGAAAAATACCTTGTCCCCATGTTGATGAGGACAAGGACATCATCCCCACAACCCTGGCCGGTGGTTGTGGGGGTCTGTGGGCGGTGGCTTATCGGAATCTAGAAGCCCCCTTTAACAAGGGGACCCCCAGATCCCGCCCCCCCGTGTGAAATGGTAAGGGGGTACAAAAATGTTAAAAATGACAAGAGACAGTTTTTGACAATTCCTTTATTTAAATGCTTCTTCTGTCTTTTATCTTCCTTCATCTTCTTCTTCTTCTGGCTCTTCTGGTTCTTCCTCCGGCGTTCTCGTCCAGCATCTCCTCCGCGGCGTCTTCTATCTTCTCCTCGGGCCGCTCCACACCCATGGCATGTTTTATGACAATAACTTGCATATAAGACTTTAAAATTAGCACTTTTGATTATTCATGTTCGTGTCCCATAGACTTTAACGGTGTTCGCGTGTTCGAGCGAACTTTTTTCCTGTTCGCATGCTCTGGTGCGAACCGAACAGGGGAGTGTTCGGCTCATCCCTATTCAGAATAGTGTGGGTCAAAATCCGAAGTCAAAAGGCAGGCAAAGTTTAGAGAATAGTAAATATTCGATCCAAGGTCGTCAACAAAGTTATCCAAAGTAGCAGGGCAGACAAACAGGCATCTTGATCAGGTATTACACACACTATCACAAGCATGAGACTGGAGGCTTGGCTGGCTTAAATCAGGTTTGATCTCCACCCAGCGATGAGCCACATTAATTACTTTACAGGTGGACAGACAGACAAGAAGAATACCAAAAACCAGGATGCTGGAATGAGGAGCAGGAGCCCTAGACACTCCTGACACTTGCCTTGTTTCTGGTGAACCTTAAACTCTTTGCTCTTCCCATGAACTTCCTATTTAAGCCATTTCTCTGCACTTCCTGTTTGCCAGATTATTGCACTCTCTCCAGCTGATATCTCACTCTTGTCTCTTCTGCTGCTGTCTGTATCTTCACCACCACTTGTTACCAACCTTTGGTTTGTTTACTGATGAAGCTTCTGCTTGATCCCTACCTGCTATATCTGCTATTGGACCTTGGCTTGCTCACCTCCTGGTGGGGCGATCCTGAGGACCGTGACCTGGTACTAACACTCAGCAACACCCATCCCCACAACCAGGAACTCATGTGAACATTGCTTAGTGCTTAGACTCTGCACCTCGGTTGAGCCCCCCGAGGGTGACCTGCTGGTTTGTGGAAGCCTCTCTACTGCTATAGCTACTGGTTTCTGAGCCTGACCCCTGACCCCTGATCGTGACAGAATAATCTGTCAAACACAAAGTGTAAAGGTGTGGTTTAGAAAGGAAGCTCAGGGGAGGAGCAAAGAGTTCAAAGTTACCCTGGTCCCCTAGGACCCGGTTCTACTTACATAATCTCAGCCATTGGTGTCTGCATAGGTATTCATCATATGAGTCACATATCTGAGGGTGAGAGTTTATTGTCAAATCTCCGGTGTAATGGTGTTATACCGGGTTTATATGAGGAAGACAGATGGTGTTGAAGGGCCCCCCCCACCCTAATCAGGTATGGTTGTTCCAGTTTTGTGTAGATGACCTCTTTCACTTCTCTTGTGAACTGGTTGTCCTCTCTGGCCTCCAAAGAATGTCTTATTTCTATGAGGTGGAGACCACTTGTCCTGACCAGTTGGACTTGTCCTCCTATGTTGGACAATTCATTTGTTGAGAGGTTGCCTCGTTGCCCCAGATGTACAGGTCCATGAATTCCTCACTGTACTGCAGGAAGTGACTTGGAGAAGCTACAAAACATCTCCAACAGAACCAGTCCAGATGAAGGAAGCTACCGGGAGATAGAATTCAGCATTGCGGGGATTACAGAGGATGTTTTTTATGGGTTACCTTTGTAGGTCAAACGATTTTTCTTTCCAAAGCTTCATTACTCTATAATGGAGAAGAACAAGAATGAGCCAGGAGGACCTTGGAATGTAAACTGGGGGGGCTGTCATTAGTAATAACAAACAGCAGTGGGGGGAGGGGAGGGACCAAGGAAGATACCAAATTCACAAAACATCCAATAATAAAATAATAATAACATCTGATGATCCCACCGGTCTCGGTGACTGATGTTCCTCTCATGCTCTGCAGGTAGTGCCGGCACTCCGGTCCTCTTCAATAAGAACGGCGATGCTCTGGGCCGGTATGACATCTTCCAATACCAGATGGGGAACCAAAGCACTCCGGGCTACCGGCTGATTGGACAATGGACGGACGAACTCCAGCTCAGTGTAAGTCACGCCGTCTCTTTTTTTATAACAAGGCAAACAGCAGAAACTCTGAGCGACCAATCAGATTTCATTGTTTGAGCTGCTCCGGGCAAAAGAGCGATGAAATCTGGTTGGATGTCGGGGGCTCCTGAACAGCATGACCCTTTGTACTGATTTGTTCTTCCCAGACAATAGAGATTCCTCTCCGGGAGAAACGTAAACCATAAACGTATATATAATATACACATCATAGATTGTAGTTCACCCTTCCTCAGATGTGACGCCTGCATTCGTTTTCTTTTTTCAGACTTCTCTCCTTTATTGCACCCGGTGATCCTGCCAGTAACAAGCTTCCTGTCTTCGAGTGACAACGCTCACTCACTGCACTCTCAGGAGGAGCAGCGTTGTATTGTGTCAGGACTACAGATCATTCTGCGTGGAGGGAGGTGTTCTGTAGTTCACGGAGGAGGAATGCAAAGGCTGAGAACTGTTTCCATTCAGCTCCCAGGAAGTGAGAAGGAAGCTGCGTTTCTGGCAGGATCAACGGGCATTTCTGCGCTTGGATAAAACAAATGTAGCCGCCACATCTAAGGACGGGACGTTTGTGTTCTCCGTCTTGATGATTCGGATGGACGTAGAATCCGAGATTTCAGGAAAGTTCTCTTCTCCCGGCATCATCTCCTCTGATCTCCAGGACAGGAAATAAGAAGAAATGGATGTCGGGGGTCACCTGTTCCTGAAAACAAGGAATGTGATCAACAAACGATCGATCATCTCACCGATTCTATACGCCACGGGGTCTTCTACACAAAGGGGCAGTTTACTGTCCTTCAGACTTTAGGGGTCCCCGGGGAACATGCACCTTCAGATTTTAGGGGTCCCAGGGAACATGCACCTTCAGACTTTAGGGGTCCCAGGAAACATGCACCTTCAGACTTTAGGGGTCCCAGGGAACATGCACCTTCAGATTTTAGGGGTCCCAGGGGAGCATGCACCTTCAGACTTTAGGGGTCCCCGGGGAACATGCACCTTCAGATTTTAGGGGTCCCCATGGAAACATGCACCTTCAGACTTTAGGGGTCCCAGGGAACATGCACCTTCAGACTTTAGGGGTCCCAGGGAACATGCACCTTCAGACTTTAGGGGTCCCAGGGAACATGCACCTTCAGACTTTAGGGGTCCCAGGGAACATGCACCTTCAGACTTTAGGGGTCCCAGGGAACATGCACCTTCAGACTTTAGGGGTCCCTGGGGAACATGCACCTTCAGATTTTAGGGGTCCCAGAGGAGGATGCACCTTCAGACTTTAGGGGTCCCAGGGGAACATGCACCTTCAGACTTTAGGGGTCCCAGGGAACATGCACCTTCAGACTTTAGGGGTCCCAGGGGAACATGCACCTTCAGACTTTAGGGGTCCCATGGAAACATGCACCTTCAGACTTTAGGGGTCCCAGGGAACATGCACCTTCAGACTTTAGGGGTCCCATGGAAACATGCACCTTCAGACTTTAGGGGTACCCAGGGAACATGCACCTTCAGACTTTAGGGGTCCCAGGGAACATGCACCTTCAGACTTTAGGGATCCCAGGGGAACATGCACCTTCAGACTTTAGGGATCCCAGGGGAACATGCACCTTCAGACTTTAGGGGTCCCAGGGAAACATGCACCTTCAGACTTTAGGGGTACCCAGGGAACATGCACCTTCAGACTTTAGGGGTCCCAGGGGAACATGCACCTTCAGACTCTAGGGGTCCCAGGGAAACATGCACCTTCAGACTTTAGGGGTCCCTGGGGAACATGCACCTTCAGATTTTAGGGGTCCCAGAGGAGGATGCACCTTCAGACTTTAGGGGTCCCAGGGGAACATGCACCTTCAGACTTTAGGGGTCCCAGGGAACATGCACCTTCAGACTTTAGGGGTCCCAGGGGAACATGCACCTTCAGACTTTAGGGGTCCCATGGAAACATGCACCTTCAGACTTTAGGGGTCCCAGGGAACATGCACCTTCAGACTTTAGGGGTCCCATGGAAACATGCACCTTCAGACTTTAGGGGTACCCAGGGAGCATGCACCTTCAGACTTTAGGGGTCCCAGGGAACATGCACCTTCAGACTTTAGGGGTCCCATGGAAACATGCACCTTCAGACTTTAGGGGTACCCAGGGAACATGCACCTTCAGACTTTAGGGATCCCAGGGGAACATGCACCTTCAGACTTTAGGGATCCCAGGGGAACATGCACCTTCAGACTTTAGGGGTCCCAGGGAAACATGCACCTTCAGACTTTAGGGGTACCCAGGGAACATGCACCTTCAGACTTTAGGGGTCCCAGGGAAACATGCACCTTCAGACTTTAGGGGTCCCAGGGGAACATGCACCTTCAGACTCTAGGGGTCCCAGGGAAACATGCACCTTCAGACTCTAGGGGTCCCAGGGAAACATGCACCTTCAGACTTTAGGGGTCCCAGGGAAACATGCACCTTCAGACTCTAGGGGTCCCAGGGAAACATGCACCTTCAGACTCTAGGGGTCCCAGGGGAACATGCACCTTCAGACATTAGGGGTCCCCAGGGAACATGCACCTTCAGACTTTAGGGGTCCCTAGGGAACATGCACCTTCAGACTTTAGGGGTCCCCAGGGAACATGCACCTTCAGACTTTAGGGGTCCCAGGGAACATGCACCTTCAGACTTTAGGGGTCCCATGGAAACATGCACCTTCAGACTTTAGGGGTCCCAGGGAACATGCACCTTCAGACTTTAGGGGTCCCAGGGAACATGCACCTTCAGACTTTAGGGGTCCCTGGGGAACACGCACCTTCAGATTTTAGGGGTCCCAGGGGAGGATGCACCTTCAGACTTTAGGGGTCCCAGGGGAACATGCACCTTCAGACTTTAGGGGTCCCAGGGAACATGCACCTTCAGACTTTAGGGGTCCCAGGGGAACATGCACCTTCAGACTTTAGGGGTCCCATGGAAACATGCACCTTCAGACTTTAGGGGTCCCAGGGGAACATGCACCTTCAGACTTTAGGGGTCCCATGGAAACATGCACCTTCAGACTTTAGGGGTCCCAGGGAACATGCACCTTCAGACTTTAGGGGTCCCATGGAAACATGCACCTTCAGACTTTAGGGGTACCCAGGGAGCATGCACCTTCAGACTTTAGGGGTCCCAGGGAACATGCACCTTCAGACTTTAGGGGTCCCAGGGGAACATGCACCTTCAGACTTTAGGGGTACCCAGGGAACATGCACCTTCAGACTTTAGGGGTACCCAGGGAACATGCACCTTCAGACTTTAGGGGTCCCAGGGAAACATGCACCTTCAGACTTTAGGGGTCCCAGGGGAACATGCACCTTCAGACTCTAGGGGTCCCAGGGAAACATGCACCTTCAGACTCTAGGGGTCCCAGGGGAACATGCACCTTCAGACATTAGGGGTCCCCAGGGAACATGCACCTTCAGACTCTAGGGGTCCCCAGGGAACATGCACCTTCAGACGTTAGGGGTCCCCAGGGAGCATGCACCTTCAGACGTTAGGGGTCCCCAGGGAACATGCACCTTCAGACGTTAGGGGTCCCAGGGAACATGCACCTTCAGACTTTAGGGATCCCAGGGGAACATGCACCTTCAGACTTTAGGGGTACCCAGGGAACATGCACCTTCAGACTTTAGGGGTACCCAGGGAACATGCACCTTCAGACTTTAGGGGTCCCAGGGAAACATGCACCTTCAGACTTTAGGGGTCCCAGGGGAACATGCACCTTCAGACTCTAGGGGTCCCAGGGAAACATGCACCTTCAGACTCTAGGGGTCCCAGGGAAACATGCACCTTCAGACTTTAGGGGTCCCAGGGAAACATGCACCTTCAGACTCTAGGGGTCCCAGGGAAACATGCACCTTCAGACTCTAGGGGTCCCAGGGGAACATGCACCTTCAGACATTAGGGGTCCCCAGGGAACATGCACCTTCAGACTTTAGGGGTCCCAGGGGAACATGCACCTTCAGACTCTAGGGGTCCCCAGGGAACATGCACCTTCAGACGTTAGGGGTCCCCAGGGAGCATGCACCTTCAGACGTTAGGGGTCCCCAGGGAACATGCACCTTCAGACGTTAGGGGTCCCAGGGGAACATGCACCTTCAGACTTTAGGGGTCCCAGGGGAACAAGCACCTTCAGACTTTAGGGGTCCCCAGGGAACATGCACCTTCAGACTTTAGGGGTCCCCAGGGAACATGCACCTTCAGACGTTAGGGGTCCCAGGGGAACATGCACCTTCAGACTTTAGGGGTCCCAGGGGAACAAGCACCTTCAGACTTTAGGGGTCCCCAGGGAACATGCACCTTCAGACTTTAGGGGTCCCCAGGGAACATGCACCTTCAGACTTTAGGGGTCCCCAGGGAACATGCACCTTCAGACTTTAGGGGTCCCAGGGAAACATGCACCTTCAGACTTTAGGGGTCCCAGGGAAACATGCACCTTCAGACTTTAGGGGTCCCTGGGGAACATGCACCTTCAGACTTTAGGGGTCCCCGGGGAACATGCACCTTCAGACTTTAGGGGTCCCCAGGGAACATGCACCTTCAGACTTTAGGGGTCCCCGGGGAACATGCACCTTCAGACTTTAGGGGTCCCCGGGGAACATGCACCTTCAGACTTTAGGGGTCCCCGGGGAACATGCACCTTCAGACTTTAGGGGTCCCCGGGGAACATGCACCTTCAGACTTTAGGGGTCCCCGGGGAACATGCACCTTCAGACTTTAGGGGTCCCCGGGGAACATGCACCTTCAGACTTTAGGGGTCCCCGGGGAACATGCACCTTCAGACTTTAGGGGTCCCCGGGGAACATGCACCTTCAGACTTTAGGGGTCCCCGGGGAACATGCACCTTCAGACTTTAAACCTTCCATGGGGCCGGGGAAGGGATTTTCAGTGTTTTTTTTTTTTTTAGCACATATACAAAGAAAGAAAGCAAATGACATCCCCCCCCCCGAAGAATGTACCGGATCCTTTGAGTCTGGTATGGATTTTAGGGGTACCACACAAAAAAAGTGTGCTGTTCCCCAGGAAAACAATACCAGATCATGCATCTAATCATGCAGCATGGATGGCTAGGAAAAGGGGAGGGGGGACAAGCACATGCCCCTCCCCCCTATCTTCTAAACCGCATCAGGCCACATGACCTCATCATGGGGGGGTCTTCTTAGGTGGGATTCCCCCCAGCAAACCCACGGTGATGAGGACAAGGGCCTCTTTCCTGAACCCCTGGCTGGTGGTTTTGGGGGTCTGTGGGTGGGTAGCTTATAGGAATCTAAAAGCCCCCTTTAATAAACAGGGGGCCCCCAGATAGCACCCCCTCCCTCCCCTCCATGTGAATGAGTACCCCTACTTATTCACAAAAAAAACTAAATGACACTTCATTGTAAATCCCTCATCAATCCCAATGCCCGACATTGTCGTCTCGCCAATCCCCAATCATGGCTAACCAATCCCCAATCATGGCTCACCAATCCCCAATCATCACCGACCAATCCCCAATCATCACCGACCAATCCCCAATCGTCACTGACCAATCCCCAATCATCACCGACCAATCCCCAATCATCACCGACCAATCCCCAATCATGGCTGACCAATCTCCAATCGTCACTGACCAATCCCCAATCGTCACTGACCAATCCCCAATCATCACCGACCAATCCCCAATCATCACCGACCAATCCCCAATCATCACCGACCAATCCCCAATCATCACCGACCAATCCCCAATCATGGCTGACCAATCCCCAGTCATGGCTGACCAATCCCCAATCATGGCTGACCAATCCCCAATCATCACCGACCAATCCCCAATCATGGCTGACCAATCCCCAATCATCACCGACCAATCCCCAATCATGGCTGACCAATCCCCAATCATCACCGACCAATCCCCAATCATGGCTGACCAATCCCCAATCGTCACCGACCAATCCCCAATCATCACCGACCAATCCCCAATCATCACCGACCAATCCCCAATCAACACCGACCAATCCCCAATCATCACCAAACAATCCCCAATCATCACCGACCAATCCCCAATCATCACCGACCAATCCCCAATCATCACCGACCAATCCCCAATCATCACCGACCAATCCCCAATCGTCACTGACCAATCCCCAATCATCACCGACCAATCCCCAATCATCACCAAACAATCCCCAATCATCACCGACCAATCCCCAATCATCACCGACCAATCCCCAATCATCACCGACCAATCCCCAATCATGGCTGACCAATCCCCAGTCATGGCTGACCAATCCCCAATCATGGCTGACCAATCCCCAATCATCACCGACCAATCCCCAATCATGGCTGACCAATCCCCAATCATCACCGACCAATCCCCAATCATGGCTGACCAATCCCCAATCGTCACCGACCAATCCCCAATCATCACCGACCAATCCCCAATCATCACCAAACAATCCCCAATCATCACCGACCAATCCCCAATCATCACCGACCAATCCCCAATCATCACCGACCAATCCCCAATCATCACCGACCAATCCCCAATCATCACCGACCAATCCTACCCAAATGACAGATCCCAGAGCCGTCATCTGCTATATAAAGGAAGGGGGCGGGGACAGTGGTGACATCATTGCTCAATAGAAATACGCAGAATGAAAACGTTTGTTTCATTTCGTTATTTGAATCATTTGGTTCAATTTGTTACATTTGTTTTTGGAATTTATTTCATTTTGTTTTGTTTATTTGTTTTCAAATTCAAAATGATTCCTCCGAATTCAGAAAATTCAATTTATTTTATTTAAATTTCAGAAGACGGTTATATTTTTCAAAAATTATTTTCTATTCTATTTGAAATTCAGATTTCGGAAAAGTTATTTTCTTTCTATTTGATTTTATTCTTTTCTATTCTCTTCTATTTTATTTTCTATTTTATTCTTCTTTTCGAATTTAATTTGAATTTGATTCAAATTTCCGACTAAATTTTGTTTTGTTATTTCGGATTGGTTTAAATTCGTTACTTTTGTCATTTGGATACATCCGAATCTCAGAATAACAAAAAATGTGTCCAAATATCAATTTGAAATGAAATGAAGCGCAGATGTGACCATGATGTGAGGCTCCTCCCATTTGCGGGGATTCGGCGCGGCCACCATTGTCACCATTATCAGTCCAGAGCAATGATGTTCAGCGGAGGCCGGGGGCATGTGGACAGGAAGTGGACAGGAAGTGGACAGGAAGTGGACAGGAAGTGAACAGGAAGTGGACAGGAAGTGGACAGGAAGTGGACAGGAAGTGAACTGGAAGTGAACAGGAAGTGGACAGGAAGTGAACAGGAAGTGGACAGGAAGTGGACAGGAAGTGAACAGGAAGTGGACAGGAAGTGGACAGGAAGTGAACTGGAAGTGGACAGGAAGTGGACAGGAAGTGAACAGGAAGTGGACAGGAAGTGGACAGGAAGTGGCTGATAAAGGCTGAAGGAGATCAGCAGTCCAGAGATTTCCATAACACACCGTCTACTTTATCATTGTGATGAAATATCGCCTTCCCTCAGTTGATTAATCATTCGGCGCCATCCGGGGGGCCTGACAGCGCACTGCGTTCTGCTTTGGAGATTTTGGCCCTCTGATTTTTTAGTTTGTAAGCTCTAATGATCAGGACCCTCTGATTCCTCTTGTATCAAATTGTATTGTACCTGTGATCTCTCGTTCACTCGCTGTGATCTGTCGCTCGCTCGCTGTGATCTCTCGTTCGCTCGCTGTGATCTCTCGTTCACTCGCTGTGATCTCTCGTTCGCTCGCTGTGATCTGTCGTTCGCTCGCTGTGATCTCTCGTTCGCTCGCTGTGATCTCTCGTTCACTCGCTGTGATCTCTCGTGCGCTCGCTGTGATCTCTCGTTCACTCGCTGTGATCTCTCGTGCGCTCGCTGTGATCTGTCGTTCACTCGCTGTGATCTCACGTTCGCTCGCTGTGATCTCTCGTTCACTCGCTGTGATCTGTCGCTCGCTCGCTGTGATCTCTCGTTCGCTCGCTGTGATCTGTCGTTCACTCGCTGTGATCTCTCGTTCACTCGCTGTGATCTCTCGTTCGCTCGCTGTGATCTGTCGTTCACTCGCTGTGATCTCACGTTCGCTCGCTGTGATCTCACGTTCGCTCGCTGTGATCTCTCGTTCACTCGCTGTGATCTGTCGCTCGCTCGCTGTGATCTCTCGTTCGCTCGCTGTGATCTGTCGTTCGCTCGCTGTGATCTGTCGTTCACTCGCTGTGATCTCACGTTCGCTCGCTGTGATCTCACGTTCGCTCGCTGTGATCTCTCGTTCACTCGCTGTGATCTGTCGTTCACTCGCTGTGATCTCACGTTCGCTCGCTGTGATCTCACGTTCGCTCGCTGTGATCTGTCGTTCACTCGCTGTGATCTCACGTTCGCTCGCTGTGATCTGTCGTTCACTCGCTGTGATCTGTCGTTCACTCGCTGTGATCTCACGTTCGCTCGCTGTGATCTCTCGTTCACTCGCTGTGATCTGTCGTTCACTCGCTGTGATCTCACGTTCGCTCGCTGTGATCTCACGTTCGCTCGCTGTGATCTGTCGTTCGCTCGCTGTGATCTCTCGTTCGCTCGCTGTGATCTGTCGTTCACTCGCTGTGATCTCACGTTCGCTCGCTGTGATCTCACGTTCACTCGCTGTGATCTGTCGCTCGCTCGCTGTGATCTCTCGTTCGCTCGCTGTGATCTGTCGTTCGCTCGCTGTGATCTCTCGTTCACTCGCTGTGATCTCTCGTTCGCTCGCTGTGATCTGTCGTTCACTCGCTGTGATCTCTCGTTCGCTCGCTGTGATCTCTCGTTCGCTCGCTGTGATCTGTCATTCGCTCGCTGTGATCTCTCGTTCGCTCGCTGTGATCTGTCGTTCACTCGCTGTGATCTCACGCTCGCTCGCTGTGATCTCTCGTTCGCTCGCTGTGATCTCACGTTTGCTCGCTGTGATGTCTTGTTTGCTCACTGTGATCTCTCGTTCACTCGCTGTGATCTCTCGTTTGCTCGCTGTGATCTCTCGTTCGCTCGCTGTGATCTCACGTTTGCTCGCTGTGATCTCTCGTTTGCTCACTGTGATCTCTCGTTCACTCGCTGTGATCTCACGTTTGCTCGCTGTGATCTCTCGTTCGCTCGCTGTGATCTCACGTTTGCTCGCTGTGATCTCACGTTTGCTCGCTGTGATGTCTTGCTCGCTCGCTGTGATGTCTTGTTTGCTCGCTGTGATCTCACGCTCGCTCGCTGTGATGTCTTGATTGCTCGCTGTGATCTCACGCTCGCTCGCTGTGATGTCTTGTTTGCTCGCTGTGATCTCACATTCGCTCACTGTGATCTTGTGTTCCCTTGGGACAAATGTGCCTGAAGGGGAAGGTTGTATGACTTTGGCGAGGGGCCCCCCAGGTGCGTTGTGGAAGACGCTCTTATTGGTTCCCTCCGTCATCAAAGCTTTTATTACGATCGCTGTGACGGATCTTCCAGGCAGCCTGAGGAGCCCAATTCAATTTTTCCAGCTTCTTAAAGCCGCGCGTTCGTGAGTTACACGTTCTCTCCATCGCTCAGAAATGACATTAGAAGTCACAGAAAAACGCATTACGAGCGATCGGCAATCTGCAGCCGCGAGGTGACAACTTGTCATTTGAGGGACGATGGTGTCCGGGGGGCTCCTGTCCGCTGTCACAGCCCCGGGGATCCGGGAGAGATATAGAACTATAAGAGGATGGCGGTCCCAGATGTGCGCTAAAACGGTTATCTTATATAAGAGCGAAAATTGTCCTAAATCATCGATTCCTCTGGAGAGGAAACAATGTGATTTAGGTCTGGACTGTGACTGGGCCATTCTAACACATGAATATGCTTTGATCTAAACCATTCCATTGTAGCTCTGGCTGGATGTTTCGGGTCGTTGTCCTGCTGGAAGGTGAACCTCCGCCCCAGTCTCAAGTCTTTTGTAGACTCTAACAGGTTTTCTTCTAAGATTGTCCTGTATTTGTCTCCATCCATCTTCCCATCAACTCTGACCAGCTTCCCTGTCCCTGCTGAAGAAAACCATCCCCACCACATGATGCTGCCACCACCATGTTTCACGGTGGGGATGGTGTGTTCAGGGTGATGTGCAGTGTTAGTTTTCCCCCACACATAGCGTTTTACTTTTAGGCCATAAAGTTGAATTTTGGTCTCCTCTGACCAGATCACCTTCTTCCACATGTTTGCTGTGTCCTCCACATGGCTTCTCACAAACTACAAACAGGACTTCTTATGACTTTCTTTCACCAATGTCTTTCTTCTTGTCACTCTTCCATAAAGGTCAGATTTGTGGAGAACACGACTAATAGTTGTCCTGTGGACAGATTCTCCCACCTGAGCTGTGGATCTCTGCAGCTCCTCCAGAGTTACCATGGACCTCTTGGCTCTTCTCTGATGAATGCTCTCCTTGCCCGGCCGGTCAGTTTAGGTGGACGGCCATGTCTTGGTAGGTTTGCAGTTGTGCCATACTCTTTCCATTTTCCGATGATGGATTGAACAGAGCTCCGTGAGATGTTCAAAGCTTGGGAGATTTTTTATAACCTAACCCTGCTTTATACTTCTCCACAACTTTATCCCTGACCTGTGCGGGTAAATACCTGTTCGGTAGGGAAGGGCCGGCACAGGCAGTGCCCCCGGACAGCCTCCCTGCCTATACCCTTGGCACCAGGTCATCCCACTCACCCCCTTTTTTGTACCAGGGACCTCCCCGATAATGGGCATCACCTGGTTGGGGTGACAGGTCCTGCCACATCGAGCAACCATATAATCTGCCTGTGCCGACCCTTCCCGCATACTGAACGGGTATTTACCCGCACAGCATCAACTACCCAGGTACTCCTTTTTGTTTCCATTTTATTATTACACAATACCTGTGGCCCCAATGTTCTCCCTGGGCATATACATAACCATGTCCTGATCTCCTCCCACATCCCCCTGTTTTCCTTGCAGATTGGAGCCTAACCTAGGACCACCACACCTATTGGGGTTTTCTGGACGCCCTCTGTTGGGGAACAATCCCCTGGGGACTGCACTGGGATTGGGTATAGACGGCCTACCCGGTTTGGACCAGGAGCGAGCACATTCTCGGTGCTCAGTGGTGTCCTGTCCCTTTCAACCTCCTTCTCCTGTAATGTTTTAATGGATGCAGTAATATACACAGTTCCCCTAATACTACATGGTCAGGACTTATTGATTTTTATTTCATGGATATACTATATGCTTGTACCATAATGGTCACATCTTTTCCAATGTAGATGTTTATTATGCAAT
This sequence comes from Aquarana catesbeiana, assembly GCF_042186555.1. Lineage (NCBI taxonomy): Eukaryota > Metazoa > Chordata > Amphibia > Anura > Ranidae > Aquarana > Aquarana catesbeiana. The sequence goes on along the minus strand of NC_133330.1, from coordinate 1,631,531 downwards.
GCCTTACTTTTGGCTCATAACTATCTTTTTCAAATTATAGACATACCTCTTTGTGTGCTGATCCCAATCAGACACCCCTGAAGAAGAGTATATCTCGAAACGCGTCGGGTACTCTCCGTATGTGTGTTCCATATGTACCGGAGTTCTTTGATTGTGTATCCATGCATCCTTGGTTGTATCACGCATCCTGTATCCCCCTGTATCCCATGTATATTCACCTTGTGTACTGTAGATTCTTTTAGGTCTATACCTAAATATCTCATTTCATTTCAAGTTTACACTTCCTCTACTCCTTCATTTACTCCCGAGTAGGTTCTCCCTTTAACGTCCCGTAAGAGGATCCAATTTCCATTTGCCTAGACTATCTGGGATGTGAGTCTACCCTACTCTCTAGACCAACTCAGCACCACCCCCTGTTAATTCCACATTCCCTCTGTAGGGTGACAACACTCTGACTCTGTCTCCCAATTCTGTTCCTGCGTTGTCACCCTGTCACATGTCCCCCTGGTGGAGACTACACACATTGCACAGACATGGTCCATTGTTGTCACCATCAGGCAGCCAGTCCAATGCTGAAATGTGCGCATGGAGACCGCCGGATAAAATAAACAGAGAAAAATGTCTTTGATCAGCGGAGCTCAGATCCCTCCAAATGGCAGTCAGTCAAGGGTTATGTTTTTTTTTTGGGGGGGTTATGTTGGGGATTATGTCGGGGGGGTTATGTTGGGGGGGGTTATGTTGGGGGGTTATGTCTGGGGGGTTATGTTGGGGGGTTATGTCTGGGGGGTTATGTTGGGGGTTGCGTGGGGGGTAATGTCTGGGGGGTTATGTTTGGGGTTGTGTGGGGGGTTATGTCTGGGGGGGGTTATGTTGGGGATTGTGTGGAGGGTTATGTGGGGGGGTATCTTGGGGGATTATGTGGGGGGGTATCTTGGGGGGTTATGTTGGGGGGTTATGTCTGGGGGGGGTATCTGGGGGGGTTATGTTGGGGGTTGTGTGGAGGGTTATGTGGGGGGTATCTTGGGGGTTATGTGGGGGGGTATCTTGGGGGATTATGTGGGGGGGTTATGTTGGGGGTTAGGTGGGGGGGTATCTTGGGGGGTTATGTCTTGGGGGGTTATGTCTTGGGGGGTTATGTCTGGGGGGGTTATGTCGGGGGTTATGTCGGGGGTTATGTCTGGGGGGGTATCTTGGGGGGTTATGTCTGGGGGGGTATCTTGGGGGGTTATGTCTGGGGGGGTATCTTGGGGGATTATGTTGTGGGTTATGTCGGGGGGTTATGTTGGGGGGTTATGTCTGGGGGGGGTATCTTGGGGGATTATGTGGGGGGGTTATGCCTGGGGGGGTTATGTTGGGGGGGTTATGTTGTGGGTTATGTCGGGGGGGTTATGTTGTGGGTTATGTCGGGGGGGTTATGTTGTGGGTTATGTCGGGGGGGTTATGTTGTGGGTTATGTCGCGGGGGTTATGTTGTGGGTTATGTCGGGGGGGTTATGTTGTGGGTTATGTCAAGGGGGTTATGTTGGGGGGTTATTGTGGGGGGTTATGTTGTGGGTTATGTCGGGGGAGTTATGTTGTGGGTTATGTCGGGGGGGTTATGTTGTGGGTTATGTCGTGGGGGTTATGTCGGGGGGGTTATGTTGTGGGTTATGTCGGGGGGGTTATGTTGTGGGTTATGTCGGGGGGGTTATGTTGTGGGTTATGTCGGGGGGGTTATGTTGTGGGTTATGTCGGGGGGGTATGTTGGGGGGGTTATGTCAGGGGGTATGTTGGGGGGGTTATGTTGTGGGTTATGTCGGGGGGGGTTATGTCGGGGGGTATGTTGGGGGGTTATGTGAGGGGGGTTATGATGGGGGGTATCTTGGGTGATTATGTGGGGGGGTTATGTCGGGGGGTATGTCGGGGGGGGTAATGAAAAGATCTGCATACAAACACTGAGACATTCCAGCCTCTCCGGGATTCACTGATAGCCGATTATTTATTTCCAGCGTGTTTCCTTTCATTGTACTGCATTCCTCATTCATCCCCCCCCCACCCGCCAGCCAATCAGTGGCCTCTGATGGGTGCAGAACTAATTTGGGGTCCCTCTATAATTGCTTCTCCAGAACATGTTGGGATAATGAGATTTTGTCCTCTGCGGTGTCACCAGACTCTCCGCCTGATACTCGATCTTCCAGCTTTCCGCTGATCAAAGCAGCTCACCTTGTACGTTCGCTGTTCGCTGCCGCGTTTCCTGTTACGTGATAGATCTGTGGCTAAAAGAATCCAAATGGCATCTTTATCCCTGAAAAATGGGGGTGAGGGGGATGGGCGGGGGGCTCTTCATCATCCACACGCTCTACACTTTTTTTTCCTTCGTTTTTTTTTTGCGGTTTGTGATTCCCGTCGCGGCTCTGAGGCTTTGCAAGAGGAAAATGATTATTAATTTTAAAGGGCGATCAGACCTGAAAAAACTCAGCAATACAGAAATCAGATGAGATACTGTAATGTGTAGGGAGGAAATGGGGTGTCCCGGGGTGCTGAAGGGTCACCATAGAAGAATACCATGGAGCTCAGATTGTAGGCGCAGCTGAAGGTGAGATAGACGCCCTTCTGATGGAGTGCTGCAGAGGACATGCGTGTGTGAGGAGTGTGAGATCCACAACACTGTTACTCTTCCCTTAAGGTTTCTGCAAGTATTAATGCATGCATGGAACACCTTTTATTGCCACGTTTGGCCCCATCATTGGGAATTGTCTGGCAGTGCACCTGGCTTGAATCTGGCCCCACCCCTGCTATCCCACACATTGCTCCATTTTTGGTGATCCCACATGTGCGCTGATGGCCTTCTCCAGGTTCTCTGGTCCTCTGACTCTATTGGCCTTCTCCAGGTTGTTTTGCCCCCTGACTCTCTTGGCCTTCTCCAGGTTCTTTTTCCCCCTGACTCTGTTGGCCTCCTCAGGTTCTCTGGCCCCTTGACTCTGTTGGCCTTCTGCAGGTTCTCTGGCCCCCTGACTCTGTTGGCCTTCTGCAGGTTCTCTGGCCCCCTGACTCTGTTGGCCTTCTCTAGGTTCTCTGGTCCCCTCACTCTGTTGGCCTTCTCCAGGTTCTTTTGCCCCCTGAACTCTGTTGGCCTTCTCCAGGTTCTTTTGCCCCCTGACTCTGTTGACCTTCTACAGGTTCTTTTGCCCCCTGTCTCTGTTGGGCTTTTCCAGGTTCTTTGACCCCCTGAACTCTGTTGGCCTTCTGTAGGTTCTCTGGTCCCCTGACTCTGTTGGCCTTTTCCACTTTCTTTTGCCCCCTGACTCTGTTGGCCTTCTCCAGGTTCTTTTGCCCCCTGACTCTGGCCTTCTCCAGGTTCTGTTGCCTCCTGACTCTGTTGGCCTCCTCAGGTTCTCTGGCCCCCTGACTCTGTTGGCCTTCTCCAGGTTCTTTTGCCCCCTGACTCTGTTGGCCTTCTGCAGGTTCTCTGGCCCCCTGAACTCTGTTGGCCTTCTCCAGATTCTCTGACCCCCTGACTCTGTTGGCCTTCTCCAGGTTCTTTTGCCCCCTGACTCTGTTGGCCTTCTCCAGGTTCTCTGGCCCCTTGAACTCTGTTGGCCTTCTCCAGGTTCTCTGGCCCCCTGAACTCTGTTGGCCTTCTCCAGGTTCTGTGGCCCCCTGGCTCTGTTGACCTTCTCCAGGTTCTCTGGCACCCTGAACTCTGTTGGCCTTCTGTAGGTTCTCTGGTCCCCTGACTCTGTTGGCCTTTTCCACTTTCTTTTGCCCCCTGACTCTGTTGGCCTTCTCCAGGTTCTGTTGTCTCCTGACTCTGTTGGCCTCCTCAGGTTCTATGGCCCCCTGACTCTGTTGGCCTTCTCCAGGTTCTTTTGCCCCCTGACTCTGTTGGCCTTCTCCAGGTTCTGTTGCCTCCTGACTCTGTTGGCCTCCTCAGGTTCTCTGGCCCCCTGACTCTGTTGGCCTTCTCCAGGTTCTCTGGCCCCCTGACTCTGTTGGCCTTCTGCAGGTTCGCTGGCCCCCTGAACTCTGTTGGCCTTCTCCAGATTCTCTGACCCCCTGACTCTGTTGGCCTTCTCCAGGTTCTTTTGCCCCCTGACTCTGTTGACCTCCTCAGGTTCTCTGGCCCCCTGACTCTGTTGGCCTTCTCCAGGTTCTCTGGCCCCCTGAACTCTGTTGGCCTTCTCCAGGTTCTCTGGCCCCCTGAACTCTGTTGGCCTTCTCCAGGTTCTCTGGCCCCCTGAACTCTGTTGGCCTTCTCCAGGTTCTGTGGCCCCCTGGCTCTGTTGGCCTTCTCCAGGTTCTCTGGCACCCTGAACTCTGTTGGCCTTCTGTAGGTTCTCTGGTCCCCTGACTCTGTTGGCCTTTTCCACTTTCTTTTGCCCCCTGACTCTGTTGGCCTTCTCCAGGTTCTTTTGCCCCCTGACTCTGTTGGCCTTCTCCAGGTTCTGTTGCCTCCTGACTCTGTTGGCCTCCTCAGGTTCTCTGGCCCCCTGACTCTGTTGGCCTTCTCCAGGTTCTTTTGCCCCCTGACTCTGTTGGCCTTCTCCAGGTTCTGTTGCCTCCTGACTCTGTTGGCCTCCTCAGGTTCTCTGGCCCCCTGACTCTGTTGGCCTTCTCCAGGTTCTCTGGCCCCCTGACTCTGTTGGCCTTCTGCAGGTTCACTGGCCCCCTGAACTCTGTTGGCCTTCTCCAGATTCTTTTGCCCCCTGACTCTGTTGGCCTTCTCCAGGTTCTGTTGCCTCCTGACTCTGTTGGCCTCCTCAGGTTCTCTGGCCCCCTGACTCTGTTGGCCTTCTCCAGGTTCTTTTGCCCCCTGACTCTGTTGGCCTTCTGCAGGTTCTCTGGCCCCCTGAACTCTGTTGGCCTTCTCCAGATTCTCTGACCCCCGACTCTGTTGGCCTTCTCCAGGTTCTTTTGCCCCCTGACTCTGTTGGCCTTCTCCAGGTTCTCTGGCCCCCTGAACTCTGTTGGCCTTCTCCAGGTTCTCTGGCCCCCTGAACTCTGTTGGCCTTCTCCAGGTTCTGTGGCCCCCTGGCTCTGTTGACCTTCTCCAGGTTCTCTGGCACCCTGAACTCTGTTGGCCTTCTGTAGGTTCTCTGGTCCCCTGACTCTGTTGGCCTTTTCCACTTTCTTTTGCCCCCTGACTCTGTTGGCCTTCTCCAGGTTCTGTTGTCTCCTGACTCTGTTGGCCTCCTCAGGTTCTATGGCCCCCTGACTCTGTTGGCCTTCTCCAGGTTCTTTTGCCCCCTGACTCTGTTGGCCTTCTCCAGGTTCTGTTGCCTCCTGACTCTGTTGGCCTCCTCAGGTTCTCTGGCCCCCTGACTCTGTTGGCCTTCTCCAGGTTCTCTGGCCCCCTGACTCTGTTGGCCTTCTGCAGGTTCGCTGGCCCCCTGAACTCTGTTGGCCTTCTCCAGATTCTCTGACCCCCTGACTCTGTTGGCCTTCTCCAGGTTCTTTTGCCCCCTGACTCTGTTGACCTCCTCAGGTTCTCTGGCCCCCTGACTCTGTTGGCCTTCTCCAGGTTCTCTGGCCCCCTGAACTCTGTTGGCCTTCTCCAGGTTCTCTGGCCCCCTGAACTCTGTTGGCCTTCTCCAGGTTCTCTGGCCCCCTGAACTCTGTTGGCCTTCTCCAGGTTCTGTGGCCCCCTGGCTCTGTTGGCCTTCTCCAGGTTCTCTGGCACCCTGAACTCTGTTGGCCTTCTGTAGGTTCTCTGGTCCCCTGACTCTGTTGGCCTTTTCCACTTTCTTTTGCCCCCTGACTCTGTTGGCCTTCTCCAGGTTCTTTTGCCCCCTGACTCTGTTGGCCTTCTCCAGGTTCTGTTGCCTCCTGACTCTGTTGGCCTCCTCAGGTTCTCTGGCCCCCTGACTCTGTTGGCCTTCTCCAGGTTCTCTGGCCCCCTGACTCTGTTGGCCTTCTGCAGGTTCTCTGGCCCCCTGAACTCTGTTGGCCTTCTGTAGGTTCTCTGGTCCCCTGACTCTGTTGGCCTTTTCCACGTTCTTTTGCCCCCTGACTTTGTTGGCCTTCTCCACGGTCTTTTGCCCCCTGACTCTGTTGGCCTCCTCAGGTTCTCTGGCCCCCTGACTCTGTTGGCCTTCTGCAGGTTCTCTGGCCCCCTGAACTCCGTTGGCCTTCTCCATATTCTCTGGCCCCCTGACTCTGTTGGCCTTCTCCAGGTTCTCTGCCCCCTTGAACTCTGTTGGCCTTCTTCTCCAGGTTCTTTGGCAACCTGACTCTGTTGGCCTTCTCCAGGTTCTCTGGCCCCCTGACTTTGTTGGCCTTCTCTAGGTTCTCTGCCCCCCTGACTCTGTTGGCCTTCTCCAGGTTCTCTGGCCCCCTGACTCTGTTTGGCCTTCTCCAGGTTCTCTGGCACCCTGACTCTGTTGGCCTTCTCCAGGTTCTCTGGCCCCCTGACTCTGTTGGCCTTCTCCAGGTTCTCTGGCCCCCTGACTCTGTTGGTCTTTTCCAGGTTCTCTGGCCCCCTGACTCTGTTGGTCTTCTCCAGGTTCTCTGGTCCCCTGAACTCTGTTGGCCTTCTGTAGGTTCTCTGGTCCCCTGATTCTGTTGACCTTTTCAACGTTCTTTTGCCCCCTGACTTTGTTGGCCTTCTCCACATTCTTTTGCCCCCTGACTCTGTTGGCCTCCTCAGGTTCTCTGGCCCCCTGACTCTGTTGGCCTTCTCCAGGTTCTCTGGCCCCCTGACTCTGTTGGCCTTCTGCAGGTTCTCTGGCCCCTGAACTCTGTTGGCCTTCTCCATATTCTCTGGCCCCCTGACTCTGTTGGCCTTCTCCAGGTTCTCTGGCCCCCTGAACTCTGTTGGCCTTCTCCATATTCTCTTGCCCCCTGACTCTGTTGGCCTTCTCCAGGTTCTCTGGTCCCCTGACTCTGTTGGCCTTCTCCAGGTTCTGTGGCCCCCTGACTCTATTGGCCTTCTCCAGGTTCTCTGCCCCCTTGAACTTTGTTGGCCTTCTTCTCCAGGATCTCTGGCAACCTGACTCTGTTGGCCTTCTCCAGATTCTCTGGCCCCCTGACTTTGTTGGCCTTTTCTAGGTTCTCTGCCCCCCTGACTCTGTTGGCCTTCTCTAGGTTCTCTGCCCCCCTGACTCTGTTGGCCTTCTCCAGGTTCTCTGGCCCCCTGACTCTGTTGGTCTTCTTCAGGTTCTCTGGTCTCCTAACTCCCTGTCTCTGCTGTTTGCTCGGCCTTTATCGTGTATTTTTATTTCTGCGCCTAATAAAAAAAACATGTGAGTGGTTCTTAAACATCCTTTATTGTCTCCGGCTAATCCTTTATCTCCCGGCTGGAGGAGACCGCACAAAGCTAATCCAGTGAGAGCCAATCTCTCCCGATCAGGCCACCGGCCTCTCCGCTGCATATGATTGCGGCTCGGCTTCCCAGTCCTGCCTCTTTTATCACCGTCCCCCTGATTAATCCTGACACCCGGTCCCCAGCGCTGCGATAATGACGTTCTCACCACTTTCCTGACTGCACAAAGACGGAGACTTTCTATACAGCTCTGCATGGAAGAAGGAGACCTTGGCCCAGCCTGGTGGTTGGGGGGAGGGGGGAGTAACAAGGGACCTTCTGGCTGCATCTGATGAGCCTTGTAATGGGAATAAAACCTTTGTATGATTTGGTTTCATTATCTCCCTCCACACAACATCCATTACCGGCCTGTCTGGGCACCGCTCTCCTCACATTTAAAGGCGCTCAGCTCAGCGGCGCCTTCCTCATGGCGAGTCGCAGATCCGGTACGAACATGGAAGGGCAGAGTTTTCAGACTCCACATTGAACGCCGGCTGCGGGATTACAGCCCCAAACCCAACACCTCTAAGTGGAAGTTAGCAATGGCCGCCCCCGGGGATCGGTCCTCTGCGGATTCTGGTAGTGTTGTCACCAAAAAAGGTAAGTATGGATGTGTGATGGGTAACCCGGGGTTACAGGTCTGTCTATGGTGGGTAGTGGGGGTGGGGCTCAGGTGAAGGGATACGGCAAGAATTTTGGATTCATTGGGTTCAGTTTTAAGGGTTGGGGGTTAAATGTCAACTCCACATTCTGTGTTCAATTTACTGTGGCAGCGACGCCAAGCATCAGAACCGGGGCATGTGAACGCCCCCCTCTGACTGTATTTAGGACTTTAGATGGGCGGTGAAACTGCGCTCAGCCACCATTGGTTCTCCATTAGGAAGCCCACCCTACTGGAGTGCATGTGGACAGAAAGTGGCTGCAAGGAGGCCGCAGGAGATCAGCAGCATGGAAATGCAACAAAGGATAAAAAAAGTATTAAGAACAATAAAAACGAGGCAAATCCTCACGTACAATCCTGGTCCCTCATCCCTACAGACATATTGTTGAAGGTTGAGAGGTTGGAGCACCTGGAGGCTGCACTGTCTGGCCTCCATCGAGCTGGGGAGCAATCACCCCCGGATTATCACATGGCCTCCATAGAGTTGGGGAGCAATCACCCCCGGATTATCACATGGCCTCCATAGAGTCAGGGAGCAATCACCCCCGGATTATCACATGGCCTCTATAGAGTCGGGGAGCAATCACCCCCGGATTATCACATGGCCTCCATAGAGTCAGGGAGCAATCACCCCCGGATTATCACATGGCCTCTATAGAGTCGGGGAGCAATCACCCCCGGATTATCACATGGCCTCCACAGAGTCGGGGAGCAATCACCCCCGGATTATCACATGGCCTCCATAGAGTTGGGGAGCAATCACCCCCCAGATTATCACATGGCCTCCATAGAGTCGGGGAGCAATCGCCCCCGGATTATCACATGGCTTCATAGAGTCGGGGAGCAATCACCCCCAGATTATCACATGGCCTCCATAGAGTCGGGGAGCAATCACCCCCAGATTATCACATGGCCTCCATAGAGTTGGGGAGCAATCACCCCCAGATTATCACATGGCTTCATAGAGTCGGGGAGCAATCACCCCCGGATTATCACATGGCTTCATAGAGTCGGGGAGCAATCACCCCCGGATTATCACATGGCCTCCATAGAGTCGGGGAGCAATCACCCCCGGATTATCACATGGCCTCCATAGAGTCGGGGAGCAATCACCCCCGGATTATCACATGGCTTCATAGAGTCGGGGAGCAATCACCCCCGGATTATCACATGGCCTCTATAGAGTCGGGGAACAATCACCCCCGGATTATCACATGGCCTCCATAGAGTCGGGGAGCAATCACCCCCGGATTATCACATGGCCTCCATAGAGTCGGGGAGCAATCACCCCCGGATTATCACATGGCCTCCATAGAGTCGGGGAGCAATCACCCCCGGATTATCACATGGCCTCCATAGAGTCGGGGAGCAATCACCCCCGGATTATCACATGGCTTCATAGAGTTGGGGAGCAATCACCCCCGGATTATCACATGGCCTCCATAGAGTCGGGGAACAATCACCCCCGGATTATCACATGGCCTCCATAGAGTCGGGGAGCAATCACCCCCGGATTATCACATGGCCTCCATAGAGTCGGGGAACAATCACCCCCGGATTATCACATGGCCTCCATAGAGTCGGGGAACAATCACCCCCGGATTATCACATGGCCTCCATAGAGTCGGGGAGCAATCACCCCCGGATTATCACATGGTGTCAGGATCTCCTTCTCTCCCATGTTTATCATTTCATAGGAGCCCCCCTCCCCCCTCCAGTGGTCGGAGAATTAGTGGCGGTCCGCGGCTCTGCAGACTCTCCTCTTCTCTCTGTAATGATTTCCCATCAATTGGCCCCAGAATAAATCTCCTGCGGGCCCCTCTTCTCCTGATCCGTCATTTAATATTGAATGAGGTTATTACAGCCTCAGATACGAAGCTTCATCTTCTAAGCCACAAATCAGAGCGACGCTGCGATTTACCGCCAATAAGGAATCTCCGACCAATCAATGAAGGACGTTTCCACCCATAAATCCTGCATAGTTTTTTCTTTCTGAGATTCACAAATCAATCTTCAATCAGAGAGACAAACGTTCTGCTGAGATCTGTGGATGGAAAGTTCCATCTCTTAGGGCCGGGTCACACGCAGTCCAGTGCGTTTATATTCTGCATGAAAAGCGCACGGAGAGCGGTCGGCGTGGATTCCTGCGGTTCACAGCACTGCTGTGCAGCCAACAAAACCAGAACATTCTGCAGGGACCTGCGCTGGAATGCGGCAAAATGTATCAAAAACTCCCTGGAATGCGATTTTACCTGCGATTTCTGGTCCACCGGTGTCCAGCGACTCGTCATTGTTGTCAGCAGCAGGCATGAGTCATCGATCGTTAATGAGCCTCCACCAATAATGAGTCATCGATCGTTAATGAGCCTCCACCAATAATGAGTCATCGATCGTTAATGAGCCTCCACCAATAATGAGTCATCGATCGTTAATGAGCCTCCACCAATAATGAGTCATCGATCGTTAATGAGCCTCCACCAATAATGAGTCATCGATCGTTAATGAGCCTCCACCAATAATGAGTCATCGATCGTTAATGAGCCTCCACCAATAATGAGTCATCGATCGTTAATGAGCCTCCACCAATAATGAGTCATCGATCGTTAATGAGCCTCCACCAATAATGAGTCATCGATCGTTAATGAGCCTCCACCAATAATGAGTCATCCCTGCCAATCTGAGGGGAATCCTGCTGACAGCAGAATGTAAGCAAAAGGACGGCATGGAAAAAATAAACATGTGGGGTCCCCCCAAATCTATACAAGGTCCTTTGGCCTAGGTGACCCCGCCCCTTTGTTTACCTAGTGGCGGGGGGGAGGCGGCACTTTCTTTTGATGAGCGCTCGTGTTTAGCAGTCTGCATTTTTTTTGTGCAGGTCGGTGATCGGCGATCGATGTTCATCATGATTGATGGTTTACTCCGGGGGACGTGCTTTTTTATTTTTTTAATAAAGAACATGCCAAAAACTGTGTTTTTTATTTACTTTTTACATTTTTTGGTGAATGAACACCATGTACTCCATACTTCACATGGGGGGGGGGATCTGGGGGCTCCTTGTTAAAGAGGGATTCCATATTCCAATCGTTTATCCCCCTCCCCCCCACAACATCAGGCCAGCGTTGTGTGAAGAGGCCTTTGTCCTACTCAGAATGGGGACAAGTGATTTGGGGGGGAATGTGGCCTGGTATGGTTCAGGAGGAGGAGGGGCACTATGTTGAAGGAGGGGAGGGATCTCCAGCTTTCATATTTAGGGGGGGCAAAAGTAGGGGGGCAACTATAAAATGCAATTTATATATATATATCCTGGGGCCCTTTCACGGGCGGATCCAGAGTCTAGTCTCGGGAGGGGCACTGCCAGAAAATAATTTTTTTTGCGGGCAATTTATCAGGGAAATGGCTGGTGTTGGCGCTTCAATCATCACGGCACCATAGTTGTTATGGTGTGATTGGATGATTGAAGAGCATTATTTATATTATTACATTGTAATATGAAATGGTTCAACTCACCATAATGCAGAATCAGTGGGAGCCCCGAGTGTGTCACTTACCACCACCACCTGCCACACGTTGCGGATTGTCCACTTGCCACAAGTTGGGGGCGGAGAAGGAATAATGCTGGCGCTCTGCCACTGGCAGTGGACGCTAGACATTTTAATTAGTCTGTCTAAACTCTAAACTGCAGCAACAACTGTTCCCCTATATATGGCTCCAGCTCCCGTCACGTCGGCTCTGAGACTCGAGTCCAACGTGACTCTGACGTCACTCGTTTTTAGACACCAGGCAGCCCAGGCGCTAGCAACGAGAGCAGGGAAGAGACTCCACCCACCTCCTCCGGCTCCTGTTCAGTGCGGTGTAATAACACTAGACAAGTCTCTCTCTCGGCGCCGCTGATCGGCTAATGTGAGAGACTGACTTGGGCAGAGGGAGAGCAAGTGCAAGAGACATGTCAGTGTGGTATTTTCGGGGGGGGCAATTGCCCTTTTGCCCCCCTGGATCCGCCCCTGGGCCCTTTACTACGATCCCACAACGGGCCCTTTCACATGTTCTATCAGGAGAACTATCAGGGTTGCAAAGGTTGTCTTGCCACCGGACCCTGGTGTTCTGCCATTGTGGGGTCCCCCAGCCTCCTCTTGCTGTCCTACTATTGACAGCGCTGGTCTGGCATCTCTTGGAATTTACAGGCTGGTTCTTCTGTCCTAAGGACGGGAGAAATCAGTCTGTTTCTTCAGTATCTGAGAGTCCTGGTGGAGTCCTTCCTGCAACTCGCTCTTCTCCCCGCCAATGAGGATGCAGGGGAAGGAGCAGATCGGGCGGCCGTGGTTGCGCATTATGCAGTGTCAGCGAGCCCATCCGCTACGAATGCAAACAAAAAGACATTGCCTTTTTGAAAAAAAAAAAATATATATTTTTTTTAATTGGGGGGCACATGGTGGGGCACAGCATAATGTTGGGGGGGTCAGGGCCCCCTCTGCCCCCCTAGTGACGCCATTGCCAGGGTTGTGGGAAGAGGCCCTTGTCCTCATCAACATGGGGACAGGGTCTTTGCCAGGGATGGGGCCCCCGCATATTGAGGGTATATGGGGGGGCTTTTCAGGACAAGGACACAGGACGAGGACACAGGACGGGGACACAGGATGGGGACACAGGACGAGGACACAGGACAGGACACAGGATGGGGACACAGGACGAGGACACAGGACGGGGACACAGGACGAGGACACAGGACGAGGACACAGGACGGGGACACAGGACGAGGACACAGGACCAGGACACAGGACGGGGACACAGGACGAGGACACAGGACGGGGACACAGGACGAGGACACAGGACGGGGACACAGGACAGGACACAGGACGGGGACACAGGATGGGGACACAGGACGGGGACACAGGACAGGACATAGGACGGGGACACAGGACGGGGACACAGGACGAGGACACAGGACAGGACACAGGATGGGGACACAGGACAGGACACAGGATGGGGACACAGGACGGGGACACAGGACGAGGACACAGGACAGGACACAGGATGGGGACACAGGACGGGGACACAGGATGGGGACACAGGATGGGGACACAGGACGGGGACACAGGACGAGGACACAGGACAGGACACAGGATGGGGACACAGGACGGGGACACAGGATGGGGACACAGGACGAGGACACAGGACGAGGACACAGGACGGGGACACAGGACAGGACACAGGATGGGGACACAGGACGAGGACACAGGACACAGGATGGGGACACAGGACGAGGACACAGGACGGGGATACAGGACGAGGACACAGGACGAGGACACAGGACAGGACACAGGATGGGGACACAGGACGAGGACACAGGACGAGGACACAGGACGGGGACACAGGACGAGGACACAGGACCAGGACACAGGACCGGGACACAGGACGGGGACACAGGACGAGGACACAGGACGGGGACACAGGACGGGGACACAGGACGAGGACACAGGACGGGGACACAGGACGGGGACACAGGATGGGGACACAGGACGGGGACACAGGACAGGACATAGGACGGGGACACAGGACAGGACACAGGACCGGGACACAGGACCGGGACACAGGACGGGGACACAGGACGGGGACACAGGACGGGGACACAGGACGGGGACACAGGACGGGGACACAGGACAGGACACAGGACCGGGACACAGGACGGGGACACAGGACGAGGACACAGGACGGGGACACAGGACGAGGACACAGGACGGGGACACAGGACAGGATACAGGACGGGGACACAGGACGGGGACACAGGACAGGGACACAGGACGGGGACACAGGACGAGGAGACAGGACACAGGACTGAGACACAGGACGGGCACACAGGACAGGACGAGGACACAGGACGGGGACAGGATGGGGACACAGGACGGGGACACAGGACAAGAACACAGGACGAGGACACAGGACAGGACGAGAACACAGGACAAGGACGGGGACACAGGACGGGGACACAGGACGGGGACACAGGACAAGGACACAGGACAAGGACACAGGACAAGGACACAGGACAAGAACACAGGGCGGGAACACAGGAAACAGGATGGGCACACAGGACGGGGACAGGATGGGGACACAGGAGGGGGACACAGGAGGGGGACACAGGACAGGACGGGGACACAGGACAAGGACACAGGACAAGAACACAGGACGGGAACACAGGAAACAGGATGGGCACACAGGACGGGGACAGGATGGGGACACAGGACAAGGACACAGGACAGGACGGGGACACAGGACGGGGACACAGGACAAGGACACAGGACAAGGACACAGGACAGAACACAGAATGGGGCTCAGGTTTACTTTCATGGTGCAATGAAGTCCAGGCAAACAGCTAAAGATGGTGAAAGGAGAAGTAGCAGACTGATGAGCTCTTATCTCTATCACTCTGCTCTCTCCTCCTATCAGTGTGTCTCTTATTAGCACTGCAGCAAACTTATTGGCCCCTTGTGTTGCACCCTCTTTTCCCAGTCTGAGCTCGGCTGTACAGGGCATTGCAGGAGGTTGCTACCATTGACTTCCAGGCAGCTGCTTGCATTGAATGAAGTATCACTCGATCTACAGCTGCATTATTTTTCTCAGTTTTTACATTCAGCTGTGATTGATCCAAAGTCTGTTCCTCAATCTATACCCCATCCTCGCTGCGGCAGAGAGTCACCGGCCGGCGCTGCCAGACAATACAAATACCACACTGATTATTTTTGGGCCGCTGGTGACATGATAATGGTGAGATTTCCTCGGCTGCTCCATGCGGCGTTCCCATTATCTCTGCGCCAGGCGTCGCAGGGAAATCGCTGGCCGCTCCTGGCACACGGGGCCCCCTGGAAGCGAAGACTCGCCTTGTTTACCGGAGGATTGCGGATCAGGATTTATGGGGTGTTAGATGGGCTTAATGCACATGTTTGTAAAGCCATATTGATAATTATACACGGTATAAATCACCGGCGCCATTCTCCGGGAAGCCGGCCGTGATATATTGCTGTCTGCTGGAAGACGGAGAAGCAAAAACCTGAGGTGCGTGCCGAGGCGGCCGCCGGATTAACCCCCCGCCTTCCTTTCTCCGAGGACTGGAGGCCTCCATGGAAGAAGAAGAAAACACAACGCGGTAAAACCCGCGGATGGCGGCTTCCCTGTGGAGGCAAAACGAAGAAGAATTGCCGCCTCGTATAACAGAACACGATCCGACCGACCATCCTAAAGAAGAACGAGGAGCGCCAAACTAAGTGCAGCAATTTATATAGAAGTAAAAAGAGCCAAATACTAGTGACAGCGGTCTGTCCACGCTCCTAGTGACAGCAGTCTGTCCACGCTCCTAGTGACAGCGGTCTGTCCACGCTCCTAGTGACAGTGGTTTGTCCCCGCTCCTAGTGACAGCGTTCTGTCCCCGTTCCTAGTGACAGCGGTCCGTCCCCGCTCCTAATGACAGCGGTCCGTCCCCGCTCCTAGTGACAGCGGTCTGTCCCCGTTCCTAGTGACAGCGGTCCGTCCCCGCTCCTAATGACAGCGGTCCGTCCCCGCTCCTAGTGACAGCGGTCTGTCCCTGCTCCTAGTGACAGTGGTCTGTCCCCGCTCCTAGTGACAGCGGTCTGTCCCCGCTCTTAGTGACAGCGGTCTGTCCCCGCTCCTAGTGACAGCGGTCTGTCCACGCTCCTAGTGACAGCGGTCTGTCCCCGCTCTTAGTGACAGCGGTCTGTCCCCGCTCCTAGTGACAGCGGTCTGTCCCCGCTCCTAGTGACAGCGGTCTGTCCACGCTCCTAGTGACAGCGGTCTGTCCATGCTCCTAGTGACAGCGGTTTGTCCCCGCTCCTAGTGACAGCGGTCTGTCCCCGCTCCTAGTGACAGCGGTCTGTCCCCGCTCCTAGTGACAGCGGTCTGTCCCCGCTCCTAGTGACAGCGGTCTGTCCACGCTCCTAGTGACAGCGGTCTGTCCACGCTCCTAGTGACAGCGGTCTGTCCCCGCTCCTAGTGACAGCGGTCTGTCCACGCTCCTAGTGACAGTGGTCTGTCCATGCTCCTAGTGACAGCGGTCTGTCTACACTCCTAGTGACAGCGGTCTGTCCATGCTCCTAGTGACAGCGGTTTGTCCCCGCTCCTAGTGACAGCGGTCTGTCCCCGCTCCTAGTGACAGCGGTCTGTCCCCGCTCCTAGTGACAGCGGTCTGTCCACGCTCCTAGTGACAGCGGTCTGTCCACGCTCCTAGTGACAGCGGTCTGTCCCCGCTCCTAGTGACAGCGGTCTGTCCACGCTCCTAGTGACAGCGGTCTGTCCACACTCCTAGTGACAGTGGTCTGTCCATGCTCCTAGTGACAGCGGTCTGTCTACACTCCTAGTGACAGCGGTTTGTCCCCGCTCCTAGTGACAGCGGTCTGTCCGCGCTCCTAGTGACAGCGGTCTGTCCACGCTCCTAGTGACAGCGGTCTGTCCACGCTCCTAGTGACAGCGGTCTGTCCCCGCTCCTAGTGATAGCGGTCTGTCCACGCTCCTAGTGACAGCGGTCTGTCCCCGCTCCTAGTGACAGCGGTCTGTCCCCACTCCTAGTGACAGCGGTCTGTCCACGCTCCTAGTGACAGCGGTCTGTCCCCGCTCTTAGTGACAGCGGTCTGTCCCCGCTCCTAGTGACAGCGGTCTGTCCCCGCTCCTAGTGACAGCGGTCTGTCCACGCTCCTAGTGACAGCGGTCTGTCCATGCTCCTAGTGACAGCGGTCTGTCCCCGCTCCTAGTGACAGCGGTCTGTCCACGCTCCTAGTGACAGCGGTCTGTCCACGCTCCTAGTGACAGCGGTCTGTCCCCGCTCCTAGTGACAGCGGTCTGTCCACGCTCCTAGTGACAGCGGTCTGTCCACGCTCCTAGTGACAGCGGTCTGTCCATGCTCCTAGTGACAGCGGTCTGTCCACACTCCTAGTGACAGCGGTTTGTCCCCGCTCCTAGTGACAGCGGTCTGTCCGCGCTCCTAGTGACAGCGGTCTGTCCGCGCTCCTAGTGACAGCGGTCTGTCGGTGCTCCTAGTGACAGCGGTCTGTCCGCGCTCCTAGTGACAGCGGTCTGTCCGCGCTCCTAGTGACAGCGGTCTGTCCACGCTACTAGTGACAGCGGTCTGTCCACGCTCCTAGTGACAGCAGTCTGTCCACGCTCCTAGTGACAGCGGTCTGTCCACGCTCCTAGTGACAGTGGTTTGTCCCCGCTCCTAGTGACAGCGTTCTGTCCCCGTTCCTAGTGACAGCGGTCCGTCCCCGCTCCTAATGACAGCGGTCCGTCCCCGCTCCTAGTGACAGCGGTCTGTCCCCGTTCCTAGTGACAGCGGTCCGTCCCCGCTCCTAATGACAGCGGTCCGTCCCCGCTCCTAGTGACAGCGGTCTGTCCCTGCTCCTAGTGACAGTGGTCTGTCCCCGCTCCTAGTGACAGCGGTCTGTCCCCGCTCTTAGTGACAGCGGTCTGTCCCCGCTCCTAGTGACAGCGGTCTGTCCCCGCTCCTAGTGACAGCGGTCTGTCCACGCTCCTAGTGACAGCGGTCTGTCCATGCTCCTAGTGACAGCGGTTTGTCCCCGCTCCTAGTGACAGCGGTCTGTCCCCGCTCCTAGTGACAGCGGTCTGTCCACGCTCCTAGTGACAGCGGTCTGTCCACGCTCCTAGTGACAGCGGTCTGTCCCCGCTCCTAGTGACAGCGGTCTGTCCACGCTCCTAGTGACAGCGGTCTGTCCACGCTCCTAGTGACAGCGGTCTGTCCATGCTCCTAGTGACAGCGGTCTGTCCACGCTCCTAGTGACAGCGGTTTGTCCCCGCTCCTAGTGACAGCGGTCTGTCCGCGCTCCTAGTGACAGCGGTCTGTCCGCGCTCCTAGTGACAGCGGTCTGTCGGTGCTCCTAGTGACAGCGGTCTGTCCGCGCTCCTAGTGACAGCGGTCTGTCCGCGCTCCTAGTGACAGCGGTCTGTCCATGCTACTAGTGACAGCGGTCTGTCCACGCTCCTAGTGACAGCAGTCTGTCCACGCTCCTAGTGACAGCGGTCTGTCCACGCTCCTAGTGACAGTGGTTTGTCCCCGCTCCTAGTGACAGCGTTCTGTCCCCGTTCCTAGTGACAGCGGTCCGTCCCCGCTCCTAATGACAGCGGTCCGTCCCCGCTCCTAGTGACAGCGGTCTGTCCCCGTTCCTAGTGACAGCGGTCCGTCCCCGCTCCTAATGACAGCGGTCCGTCCCCGCTCCTAGTGACAGCGGTCTGTCCCTGCTCCTAGTGACAGTGGTCTGTCCCCGCTCCTAGTGACAGCGGTCTGTCCCCGCTCCTAGTGACAGCGGTCTGTCCCCGTTCCTAGTGACAGCGGTCCGTCCCCGCTCCTAATGACAGCGGTCTGTCCCCGCTCCTAGTGACAGCGGTCTGTCCCCGCTCCTAGTGACAGTGGTCTGTCCCCGCTCCTAGTGACAGCGGTTTGTCCCCGCTCCTAGCGACAGCGGTTTGTCCCCACTCCTAATGACAGCGGTCTGTCCCCGCTCTTAGTGACAGCGTTCCGTCCCCGCTCCTAATGACAGCGGTCTGTCCCCGCTCCTAATGACAGCGGTCTGTCCCCGCTCCTAGTGACAGTGGACTGTCCCCGCTCCTAATGACAGCGATCTGTCCACGCTCCTAGTGACAGCGGTCTGTCCACGCTCCTAGTGACAGCGGTCTGTCCACGCTCCTAGTGACAGTGGTTTGTCCCTGCTCCTAGTGACAGCGTTCTGTCCCCGCTCCTAGTGACAGCGGTCTGTCCCCGTTCCTAGTGACAGCGGTCCGTCCCCGCTCCTAATGACAGCGGTCCGTCCCCGCTCCTAGTGACAGCGGTCTGTCCCCGCTCCTAGTGACAGCGGTTTGTCCCCGCTCCTAGCGACAGCGGTCCGTCCCTGCTCCTAGTGACAGCGGTTTGTCCCCGCTCCTAGCGACAGCGGTCCGTCCCCGCTCCTAGTGACAGCGGTCTGTCCACGC
Source organism: Aquarana catesbeiana (assembly GCF_042186555.1). Lineage (NCBI taxonomy): Eukaryota > Metazoa > Chordata > Amphibia > Anura > Ranidae > Aquarana > Aquarana catesbeiana. Next base: position 1,612,609 of record NC_133330.1, on the reverse strand, counting down.
TCCTAGTGACAGCGGTCTGTCCATGCTCCTAGTGACAGCGGTTTGTCCCCGCTCCTAGTGACAGCGGTCTGTCCCCGCTCCTAGTGACAGCGGTCTGTCCCCGCTCCTAGTGACAGCGGTCTGTCCACGCTCCTAGTGACAGCGGTCTGTCCACGCTCCTAGTGACAGCGGTCTGTCCATGTTCCTAGTGACAGCGGTCTGTCCACACTCCTAGTGACAGCGGTTTGTCCCCGCTCCTAGTGACAGCGGTCTGTCCGCGCTCCTAGTGACAGCGGTCTGTCCGCGCTCCTAGTGACAGCGGTCTGTCGGTGCTCCTAGTGACAGCGGTCTGTCCGCGCTCCTAGTGACAGCGGTCTGTCCGCGCTCCTAGTGACAGCGGTCTGTCCACGCTACTAGTGACAGCGGTCTGTCCACGCTCCTAGTGACAGCAGTCTGTCCACGCTCCTAGTGACAGCGGTCTGTCCACGCTCCTAGTGACAGTGGTTTGTCCCCGCTCCTAGTGACAGCGTTCTGTCCCCGTTCCTAGTGACAGCGGTCCGTCCCCGCTCCTAATGACAGCGGTCCGTCCCCGCTCCTAATGACAGCAGTCCGTCCCCGCTCCTAGTGACAGCGGTCTGTCCCTGCTCCTAGTGACAATGGTCTGTCCCCGCTCCTAGTGACAGCGGTCTGTCCCCGCTCCTAGTGACAGCGGTCTGTCCCCGTTCCTAGTGACAGCGGTCCGTCCCCGCTCCTAATGACAGCGGTCTGTCCCCGCTCCTAGTGACAGCGGTCTGTCCCCGCTCCTAGTGACAGCGGTTTGTCCCCGCTCCTAGCGACAGCGGTTTGTCCCCACTCCTAATGACAGCGGTCTGTCCCCGCTCTTAGTGACAGCGTTCCGTCCCCGCTCCTAATGACAGCGGTCTGTCCCCGCTCCTAATGACAGCGGTCTGTCCCCGCTCCTAGTGACAGTGGACTGTCCCCGCTCCTAATGACAGCGATCTGTCCACGCTCCTAGTGACAGCGGTCTGTCCACGCTCCTAGTGACAGCGGTCTGTCCCCGCTCCTAGTGACAGCGGTCTGTCCCCGCTCCTAGTGACAGCGGTCTGTCCACGCTCCTAGTGACAGTGGTCTGTCCACGCTCCTAGTGACAGCGGTCTGTCCCCGCTCCTAGTGACAGCGGTCTGTCCCCGCTCCTAGTGACAGCGGTCTGTCCCCACTCCTAGTGACAGCGGTCTGTCCACGCTCCTAGTGACAGCGGTCCGTCCCCGCTCCTAATGACAGCGGTCCGTCCCCGCTCCTAGTGACAGCGGTCTGTCCCCGCTCCTAGTGACAGCGGTCTGTCCCCGCTCCTAGTGACAGCGGTCTGTCCCCGTTCCTAGTCACAGCGGTCCGTCCCCGCTCCTAATGACAGCGGTCTGTCCCCGCTCCTAGTGGCAGCGGTCTGTCCCCGCTCCTAGTGACAGTGGTCTGTCCCCGCTCCTAGTGACAGCGGTTTGTCCCCGCTCCTAGCGACAGCGGTCCGTCCCTGCTCCTAATGACAGCGGTCTGTCCCCGCTCTTAGTGACAGCGTTCCGTCCCCGCTCCTAATGACAGCGGTCTGTCCCCGCTCCTAGTGACAGTGGACTGTCCCCGCTCCTAATGACAGCGGTCTGTCCCCGCTCCTAGTGACAGCGGTCTGTCCCCACTCCCTGCTGTGCTCCTGCGTTGTCTCCCTGACATATGAACCTCTAATGGGGACTACAGGTCACATTAAGCAGACATGGCCCACTGGTGTCACCATAGAATCACCCGACCCTGACAAATGCCATGCCGCCATCACCGGACTCTGTAACCAGGAAGTGGCTGGAGGAGGATGCAGGAGATCAGCAGCACCAAAGATGCAATAAAGGATGACAAAGGGTGAAAGTAATGATTTTATTGGCTCAGGTGGGGTCAATGTGTCTTTTATTAGAGGGATCCGGGAGACCTCCACGTTATGCGGTTTTATTGAGGCTTGTGGTTGGTGGAAGGCAGAAGAGCGCTGAGGGAATAATCCGATGTCATTCCACTGTCCCGGTATTTGCAAGTCAATTGAGCCGACTAAGCTAATAAAAAGAAATGGGATCTGTGTAAATTCTGCACATTACGGTGAAGTGATTAATTCTTGGTGTTAAACCACAAATGATTCCTTTGATCTCCATGAAAACGGTTTCTGGATGTTGGAAGAAGATGCTGAGCGCGGTGACATCTGTGAGGACAAGGCGGTGTGTGCCGGAGACAGATAGGCCTCCTCTATGTCAGCTGACCTTATCACCTTGGATGGTGGCAGATACTGATGGAAAGACTCACCATCTGACCTTCTGTAGTCACCCAGACTTAGGAGGACTGTCAACCTTCGGTCCCTGTTGGTGTAGTGGAAGTGCGATGATGAAGAAGGATTGCATAAAACAAGAGAGCTCTCCATTGTTCATGTCTCCTTCACTCAGACCCTTTAATGAGCTGAAAGACTAATGACTTTCACTCAACAGGTCAATTAGGAGGTTGAGGAACTCTTGTTCTACTCTACCATCCCCCCCAAGACAGGCGACCATGAACCCAGACAAATAGACCTGCTTAGGACAACCACTCCAGCTTGATGAATTGCATCCTAAGCTAGACAGCTCCAATGACTGATTGATAGAGATGTTATCTGCAGGATGAATTGACCAGACAAGATGGGAGGCCCAGCTGACCTCCCCCTAAAATGTCAAGCCCTGAAAATGATTGTAGGCTTTGCACCATGATTGCCTCTCACTCTATCAATATTCTCACACCCCAATCCGCCTTTAAATCTGTCTGCAGATGCTATATGGTTCCAACATGCTTAGCACACCTTTGCCCGAATTCCTCCGAAACCTGTTTTCAGAGCTGCTCTTTCCCAGGAGATGTACTTCATATCTGATGACCAATCTCCATGTTTTCCAGATTATGGATAAAGGTCCTTAAACTATTACAAACATTGTTAATTTGCCCTTTGCTTAGGGACCGTTGGTAACCCCTATTACATTTGAGGCCTTCGGGTCTCACGAGATCTCATTTCAGATCTAAAAACTATCGCAAAAGCCTGGAAGCAACAGTTTCCTTCTCATGGACACCTTCCTTATCAACCAAAAGCTTACCAGCATTCTCCTAGATACACATAATAAACTCTTCAAAACCTGGACCTCATTGATGCAATCCGCTCTCCCTTCCATATCTCCAGGCAAGCTATGCATTGCTATAGGCATTGAAGCCCTAGGGTTCTGGTCAGGGTGTCCCCAATATCCTCTTCTTGTTCTCCTCTCCTGATTCCTAACCTGCTCCACGTCTTCCACTCTTCCTTTTCCCCTCGCCCTCCCCCAGCCTAGGAGGCCTTTGTTAACATGCTTCTTGGCTTTCCTCTGTACAGCACCCCCCCCCACATTCAATCCATGAGTGTCCCCCAGTTTTTGGTTATTGTACGATTTACCCCCCTTATTCTTATCTACTTTTTATTTGTACAATGTGAATTATTACTGTAAAACAAGTATGAGACTTGCAATACTTGATCTTTATTTTAATAACCTTTCTTGTCTCTAATGACTTACGGAGGCACACTGGAATTTTTTTTTTCCACATGTTGGTTACATTTTATATATCTATACGGGTTATGCCCTCTATCAATAAAAATGCATTGAAAGTGAAAATGATTGTAGGCCAAGGGTTCAAGGAGATAAAACCACCCGAGGGGTAAGAAGACCAACATAAGGCGTATCCCCCAACTCTGAGGTGAGAAAGAGGGAAACCTTCAGAACAAAGTATTCATCTGAAGGACATTTCTCTGCCGTTCCCCCAATGTAAGCAGACCACAAAGAATGAATCCATAAAATAATGATTGGTTGAACACACAGGTGCTGATTTCATCACTGATTTTCCTTTATACCGCGCCTGGTTTACAATAACATCTTCAATCATTTAGAAAAGTCTTTCTCAACCTTTTTACCCCAGAGGAACCCCTAAAATAATATTCAAGTCTCAAGGAACCCTTAAAGAAATTCATCAATTCATCAGGGATCAGTGGGAAGAATGTCACTGACAGTGGTGGTCAGTGGGAAGAATGTAACCCCTAAAGTGGTGTTTAGAAGGCCCCCTTACAGACAGCCAAAAAGATAATTGAGGCCATGATGTTGGTTTTGCCAAGTAATGTTGGTCTTGGAACTATACAAGCTCCAATGGAAGGTCCACCAGCTACAGCTCAAGGAACCCTCTGGAAACCCCAGAAGGAACCCCGGTTAAGAATAGCTGATTTGGAATTTGCATGAAGGTCTAGAAGAGGGGTCTTCAAACTTTCTAAACAAAGTGCTGTTTACTGTCCTTCAGATGTTTGGGGGGTGGGGGGTGGACTGTGCCCATTGGGAGTAGAAAAGGTTCCAACAGCAGTGGGAAAAAAAAACACTGCCCCATCTTTGGTGTCAGTGGGAGGAATCGGGGGGGGGGGGGGGGGGGGGGGGCGGCAGCACAAATAAATCCAAATTTGGCTTTCAGTTAAGTTTTTTTTCTTTATAAGAACTCAGATGGAATTGCTTTGCCCAGCTGCCAGTCAGCCTTGGAACACCTCCCTACCTATTTCATGTTCCCTGCCATTATACTCTAACATAGTTATCTGCAGTTTTTGTTTTCTTGTCTACATTGAAAGTGCACTTGTTGGCATCGCTCGTACGTTTGGCAGGCGTTGGAGCTGCAATAAATTGAAAACCAGAGACTGTGTGGTTTGAACAATATGCACCTGTCTACGCTCCCTTTCAGATGGTTGGAGCTCGGCGTTCTGTCGGCATGTCATTGTGTCGCTCACTTCGCCTTGATGAGCTGCATTGTGTGTTCCCACCATGCCTGATACCCTTTGAAATGGCTGGACAGACAGACTTAAGGGTCTATAGGCCTTTTCTGTGCCTTTCCTTGGCATGAAACTTCTTTATCGCCGGCGTTTCATTCCCGGTTGAAGGTTGCAGTCGGGCACCAATTATATTCCTGACAACATGGATTTTTGTGTGATGCTTCCGAGTACGAATCCATTGCCTAATCTCTCCTTTCCATGCAGCTTATCGGTCGGCTTGCATTTCATTAGCTATTTTACAGCCAGAGGTGAGAGAAGAGAGGCAAATCTTTGTGCTGCTGCTGGTTATAAAGCTATTTGGGTGTACTGTAACGAGGGGAAGTGAAAGAAGGCTCCATAATTACGGCCCTGTGCCGCTGCTATCTCGGGAGACAGGATGTTCGGGGTAAATGAGTTATCTGTGGGCTGTCACTTTGCTTGAAGTTCACACAGTTGGTGAAGCTCTGAAACCCAACCAGGCAGACAGTCTTAGCTGAGCAACATGGTGCCACAGACAAAGCGGGGGGCTGGAGATTATGGGGAAGGAGGGTGGGGGGGGAGGCCTACACAAAGGTCTGGCACAGGAAATTTTAGAGGGAAGGCAAAATAAAAAAATAATAAAACCTGGAGAAAAAAATAGGACGGCAACAATGAAGCCAGGAAAAGTGCTTGTTAAATGAAACCAGAGCTACAATCGAAATGCATATATATGTATATATATATAGAGCCTGTGGTCTCATATTGTATGTAAGGACTATGAAGACCACCTACGTTCTGGAACAGAGGAGAGCATCACTACTGGGGGCACACAGAATAAGGTAAGTACTCTTCTCTGGTCCCTGGACCAGCCTTTCTTAACCTTCTTCCCTAAAGGAACCCTTGCAAAAATGTCCAGGTCTCAAGGAAATCCCTGCTTAGAGTAGTCCATTGGTGGTGAATTGTTGGTGGTCAGTGGAAAGAATGCTGCCCTTACAGTGGTGGTCAGAATGCCACCAATAAAGTCATGCCTTTTGGCTCTGCCAAATGGTGTTGGACCTGGAACCATGCAGAGACCATCATAGAGGAGGTCAGTTAAGGCACAGCTCAAGAAACCCCCGGCCACCTCTGGAGGAACCCTTGTTGAGAATGGCTGCCCTGGATAAAACAAGAGTTCCGTCCTTATTTTATAGGATGTACCTACTACAAGGAAATTGTTATTAGCTGACCAGAGTTTAGCGTTAAGACTTTTGGTGGCTCTCATTAAACATTCTCAATTCATTTCATTCCAAATCAATATTCGGATACATCTTTTGTTCAAATCACAATAGTAACAAATGTAAACAATCCTCCGAAATAATGAAAGTAAATTCGTCTGAAATAACGAAATTCGATTTGAATTTGGATACAAAATGTAAACACATTGCAAATCTTAGATGTGAAAAATTCCGCAGGCGCATTTGAATAGAAAAAAAATCTAATTTTTCAAATTCGGTGAAAGTGAATTCAATTCAAAAAATGTGAATCAAAATTGAAAACAAAATGAAACTAAATGAATTCTGAAAATGAATTTACCGAATTTAACTAAACAGAATGAGTTAACTAATGAATCAAAATGAAAGGACACAATGTTTTTTACTTTTTATGTCTAGTTCTCATGGCGTTCGCTCCTGAGAATTACACAAGTCCCCATTCAACTATCCTGGAGCTCTTAGGCCAACAACTATTCCCAACATTACTGACAGTAGAAACGATCCGCTCGTGTGTTCTAGTGGTGTGCCAACTCACCGTTTTAAGGAAAAATGGCACATGTGTTCTTCAGCATGGAGGCCGAAGAAAAAAGGTTGTTACTTTGGGTGACAAATGTGGCCTAACGGACCTTAACATTATCTGGGAACACAACGTTCGATATTGAGGAACGGAGGTTGACCTCTGGGAACACAACGTTCGATATTGAGGAACGGAGGTTGACCTCTGGGAACACAACGTTCGATATTGAGGAACAGAGGTTGACCTCTGGGAACACAACGTTCGATATTGAGGAACAGAGGTTGACTTCTGGGAACACAACGTTCGATATTGAGGAACAGAGGTTGACCTCTGGGAACACAATGTTCGATATTGAGGAACAGAGGTTGACCTCTGGGAACACAACGTTCGATATTGAGGAACGGAGGTTGACCTCTGGGAACACAACGTTCGATATTGAGGAACGGAGGTTGACCTATGGGAACACAACGTTCGATATTGAGGAACAGAGGTTGACCTCTGGGAACACAACGTTCGATATTGAGGAACAGAGGTTGACTTCTGGGAACACAACGTTCGATATTGAGGAACGGAGGTTGACCTCTGGGAACACAACGTTCGATATTGAGGAACAGAGGTTGACCTCTGGGAACACAACGTTCGATATTGAGGAACGGAGGTTGACTTCTGGGAACACAACGTTCGATATTGAGGAACAGAGGTTGACCTCTGGGAACACAATGTTCGATATTGAGGAACAGAGGTTGACCTCTGGGAACACAACGTTCGATATTGAGGAACGGAGGTTGACCTCTGGGAACACAACGTTCGATATTGAGGAACGGAGGTTGACCTATGGGAACACAACGTTCGATATTGAGGAACAGAGGTTGACTTCTGGGAACACAACGTTCGATATTGAGGAACAGAGGTTGACTTCTGGGAACACAACGTTCGATATTGAGGAACGGAGGTTGACCTCTGGGAACACAACGTTCGATATTGAGGAACAGAGGTTGACCTCTGGGAACACAACGTTCGATATTGATGAACGGAGGTTGACCTCTGGGAACACAACGTTCGATATTGAGGAACAGAGGTTGACCTCTGGGAACACAATGTTCGATATTGAGGAACAGAGGTTGACCTCTGGGAACACAACGTTCGATATTGAGGAACAGAGGTTGACCTCTGGGAACACAACGTTCGATATTGAGGAACGGAGGTTGACCTCTGGGAACACAACGTTCGATATTGAGGAACGGAGGTTGACCTCTGGGAACACAACGTTCGATATTGAGGAACGGAGGTTGACCTCTGGGAACACAACGTTCGATATTGAGGAACAGAGGTTGACCTCTGGGAACACAACGTTCGATATTGAGGAACAGAGGTTGACCTCTGGGAACACAACGTTCGATATTGAGGAACGGAGGTTGACCTCTGGGAACACAACGTTCGATATTGAGGAACAGAGGTTGACCTCTGGGAACACAACGTTCGATATTGAGGAACGGAGGTTGACCTCTGGGAACACAACGTTCGATATTGAGGAACGGAGGTTGACCTCTGGGAACACAACGTTCGATATTGAGGAACAGAGGTTGACCTCTGGGAACACAACGTTCGATATTGAGGAACGGAGGTTGACCTCTGGGAACACAACGTTCGATATTGAGGAACAGAGGTTGACCTCTGGGAACACAACGTTTGATATTGAGGAACAGAGGTTGACTTCTGGGAACACAACGTTCGATATTGAGGAACGGAGGTTGACCTCTGGGAACACAACGTTCGATATTGAGGAACAGAGGTTGACCTCTGGGAACACAACGTTCGATATTGAGGAACGGAGGTTGACTTCTGGGAACACAACGTTCGATATTGAGGAACAGAGGTTGACCTCTGGGAACACAATGTTCGATATTGAGGAACAGAGGTTGACCTCTGGGAACACAACGTTCGATATTGAGGAACGGAGGTTGACCTCTGGGAACACAACGTTCGATATTGAGGAACGGAGGTTGACCTATGGGAACACAACGTTCGATATTGAGGAACAGAGGTTGACCTCTGGGAACACAACGTTCGATATTGAGGAACAGAGGTTGACTTCTGGGAACACAACGTTCGATATTGAGGAACGGAGGTTGACCTCTGGGAACACAACGTTCGATATTGAGGAACAGAGGTTGACCTCTGGGAACACAACGTTCGATATTGAGGAACGGAGGTTGACCTCTGGGAACACAACGTTCGATATTGAGGAACAGAGGTTGACCTCTGGGAACACAATGTTCGATATTGAGGAACAGAGGTTGACCTCTGGGAACACAACGTTCGATATTGAGGAACAGAGGTTGACCTCTGGGAACACAACGTTCGATATTGAGGAACGGAGGTTGACCTCTGGGAACACAACGTTCGATATTGAGGAACGGAGGTTGACCTCTGGGAACACAACGTTCGATATTGAGGAACGGAGGTTGACCTCTGGGAACACAACGTTCGATATTGAGGAACAGAGGTTGACCTCTGGGAACACAACGTTCGATATTGAGGAACAGAGGTTGACCTCTGGGAACACAACGTTCGATATTGAGGAACGGAGGTTGACCTCTGGGAACACAACGTTCGATATTGAGGAACAGAGGTTGACCTCTGGGAACACAACGTTCGATATTGAGGAACGGAGGTTGACCTCTGGGAACACAACGTTCGATATTGAGGAACGGAGGTTGACCTCTGGGAACACAACGTTCGATATTGAGGAACAGAGGTTGACCTCTGGGAACACAACGTTCGATATTGAGGAACGGAGGTTGACCTCTGGGAACACAACGTTCGATATTGAGGAACAGAGGTTGACCTCTGGGAACACAACGTTTGATATTGAGGAACAGAGGTTGACCTCTGGGAACACAACGTTCGATATTGAGTAACGGAGGTTGACTTCTGGGAACACAACGTTCGATATTGAGGAACAGAGGTTGACTTCTGGGAACACAACGTTCGATATTGAGGAACAGAGGTTGACCTCTGGGAACACAACGTTCGATATTGAGGAACAGAGGTTGACCTCTGGGAACACAACGTTCGATATTGAGGAACAGAGGTTGACCTCTCTTACACACGGACAAGAAAAGTGTAAAAAAATGTAATATAAACTTTAATAAAAAAATTTTTTACATTTTTTTAAAAAAAGTTTTTTTTTTTTTGATTGGGTGTCACGTTGAAAACAAATATTTTGTAAGTGGGCATTGAGGAGCCTAGAGAGAAGTACAGGGACAGCTGTCAGCGATTGACTTTGGCTGTCTACAAGCGATTGGTCACTACTGGCTCCAACGTCCTGACCACTTGGGTTTCTTAGAAGACAAAGCCATGTCTTTTTTTTTTTTCTCCCCCAAAAATGTTTTCACCTAAGCAATCCTCGTGGCTTAATTTGAAGCCAATCTGAATGGGGAAATTTTTTGTCGGTGAATCGATCAGCAGCCAAATCCTTCAACTCCTTCTTTAACCCAAGGAGCTCCCATTTCCTGCCCACCACCGAGAGCAATCACTCTCTGAAATGAGAAATATAATATATAAAATAGTTACATTATTATATTTTAATATCGAAAAATGTTTTGCTTTGCGTCTGACAAGGTTACTTTGTGGTATAAGGAAGGAAGCGATTAAATCTCTGAAGTGTATAAATGTTCAGAAAGGAGAAAAGAATTCATAGCACACAAGTATTACAAGATATACAAACTATCCATCCTTCCCATCTAATGAGCATCAGGATAATGAGAGAGATACACTGAAAAGTATCCAACGTGGGTTGTAGATTTGGTGTCATCCAAGGAAACGTTCGTATCTTCAGTCTTCCTTTCTGACGAAGTCTGATTCCAGAAAAACATTTCCCTCCTGACTCCGGTACCGTTTCTTCTTTTTGTTGCGATTATGTGATCTCTTCACCATCCTTTTGTTTTCTACTTTGTCTGGCACTGTATTTAACCGATATATAACCGTCATTATACGGCGGCACGAATTGCCATAGATGTACGTCGGCCGCTTTGGGAGCGATAAGAGGCGTGCGCGGCGTGACGCCGGATCTGGGACCAGATATAGGATCCGCCCCTGAAACAAACAGATCCCCGTTCTGACAGGGGAGGAGAGAGAGATTGTGTGTTCCTAGTGATCAGGAACAGCAATCTCTCCCCTCCTCCAGTCAGTCCCCTCCCCCCACAGTTAGAAACACCTCCCAGGGAACACATTTAACCCCTTGATCGCCCCAGAGTGTTAACCCCTTCCCTGCCAATGACATTTACACAGTAATCAGTGGCTATTTTTAGCTCTGATCGCTCTATAAATGTCACTGGCCCCAAAAAAGTGTCAAAAGTGTCCGATCGTGTCCACCGCAATGTCGCAGTCCTGCTAAAAATGGCTGATCACTGCGTAAAAAATAAATAAATAATAAAATGCCATAAATCTATCCCCTATTTTGTAGACGCTATAACTTTTGCGCAAACCAATCATAGACTTATTGTGATTTTTTTTTACCAAAAATATGTCGAAGAATACGTATCGGCCTAAACTGATGAAGACATTTTTTTTTGGGATATTTATTATAGCAAATGTAAAAATATTGTTTTTTTTTTTCAAAATTGTCTCTTTTTTTGTTTTTAGCACAAAAAATAAAAATCTCAGAGATGATCAAATATCACCAAAAGAAATCTCTATTTGTGGGAAAAAAGGACGTCAATTTTATTTGGGCACAACGTCGCACAACCGCGCAATTGTCAGTTAAAGCGACGCAGTGCCGTATTGCAAAAAATGGCCTGGTCATTAAGGGGGTAAATCCTTCTGGTCCTTAAGTGGTTAATTGACTAGTTGTATGCCTGAACTTACTTGCGTTTTGTTTAAACATTAATAAGAAATGTAGCAATGCAGGATCTTCCAGACTGCCTCTTCCCTGAAGTCCTGAAAACGATTGTTCCTTTGTCTCTCACCTCCTGACTAGTTCAAGTCTCCCTGCCACTTCCTGTACATCATTTCCTGTCCTGAGCTTCACAAACCAGTCCAACAAGTTCATTTACATAATAATAGGGGAGGTCTGACTTGTAAAACAATGCAAGGTCCTAATTCTATATTTATGCTATAAAAATCACTAAAATAGCCAAAAAATTATGTTGTGACTTTTAAATTACATATAAAATGAGGCAGCCTATAAAGTACTACTACGCTGGTGTTGGGTCCCAGCCCGCATGGCGAGATCCAACCCAGCTCACAGCGAAAGGTGCTTTCGGGGATGTGGTCAGCAGGGAGATGAATTTCACATATGGTGGTCCTGTCTCCGCCTGGTGGGTTTCTGGTCAAGGGTGTTTGGACTTCTGTTCACACTCTTCTATCTGCCCACCCGCAAAAATGCCAAATTGGTCTTACTCCATTGCCCAATCCCAGGCCTTTCCCAGGCCACCTATGTATTTATTGCAGCCAAATGAACAATAGCCAGGGCTTGGAGGAAACCGACGGTCTCATTCATGGAAGTGAAGAACATCTTAACGTCTCTCATGATTAATGAGAAGATAACTAGTATCCTCCATGATTCCCATGCTAAATTTCTCAAGGTGTGGGGCCCATGGTGGTCTTACGCTCTTCTGGCCTTGCACCGGACCAGCCTGGGCCTTCCAACTTGATTTCTCCTACCCCTGGACTGGGGGAACCCTCTCTTCTCCTATCTGTGCCTCTTTTCTCTCTTCCTGTTTTGCGCTCTTCTCTCAGTTCCCACTTCCCCCTCTGTTACCTCACCCTTTCCTTCCTTTCCCCTCTTTTCCTCTATTTTATTTATTTTTTATTTCCATTTTTTATCTTTAAAATGGGAGTTTTATTTTTTAAACTCCCTTTTGTTGAATACAAGTTTGGTTAAAGGTTTTTTCCCCCAATTTTTGTGGATTGCTCACACCCAAATCCCTGAGCAATCCTCCTCAAACACCCTGCGTCGGCCCCTGGCTTCGATCAGAGGGTAGTTAAAGTTCGATTGTTCCTTTTATGAAACTTGTTTATATGATTTCTATGTCATACTCACTGCTCAGATCCCCTGTGTGGGATTATTGTTGTTGTATATCTTCTTTATCTTTTCAATACAAATATTGTACCAGAAATTACATATAAAATGTCCTTACGTTGCTCTTTATCCAGACCTGTTTTTCTTTGGTTAGTGAGACGAGGAGACTGACCACCAAGCTGTTTTTGTTTCCACCATATAGTATGGGAATGGTTGAGTGCAGTATGTTGGGTTGGTAGCTCTCATAAAAGAGAAGGACTCCTAAAGCCGCTTCCACATAGAACTGGAGGAAGAGGTAAGAACAAGAATTCCACAGCAAAAAGTCCAAAATGATTAATTCCAAGAAAAGCTGCAAACAAAATACAATGAGTTGGTTTAGGTGGGACAGGGTAATAAGTGATAATAAGTACAGACGAATACTAGCTGGACACCTCTTTTTACAGTCTTATGGTGATGCACGGTTCCATGCTCTCTGTCACCAATCTCTTGTTTCTTTCCAGGTTGAAGACATGCAGTGGTCAAAGGCGTTGCATGAAATTCCACCTTCCGTCTGCAGCTTGCCTTGCAAAATGGGGGAGAGGAAGAAGATAGTGAAAGGCATGCCCTGCTGCTGGCAGTGTGACCCGTGTGATGGCTACAGATACCTCCACGATGAGGTCACCTGTTTTCGTTGTGTCTCCAGCATGCGCCCCAATAAAAACCGCACCGGCTGTGACCCCATCCCCATTATCAAGCTGGAGTGGCACTCGCCCTGGGCCGTAATTCCAGTCTTTTTGGCTATGCTTGGAATAATTGCTACCATCTTTGTTATGGCGACCTTCATACGGTACAATGACACCCCCATAGTACGGGCATCTGGCAGGGAGCTCAGCTACGTCCTGCTCACGGGGATCTTCCTCTGCTACATCATTACTTTCCTCATGATAGCAAAGCCGGACTTGGGTGTCTGCTCCTTCCGACGCATCTTCTTAGGATTAGGAATGTGCATCAGTTATGCCGCCCTTTTAACCAAAACCAACCGGATCTACCGGATCTTTGAGCAGGGTAAGAAGTCGGTGACGGCACCGCGGCTCATCAGCCCAACCTCGCAGCTGGCCATCACCTCTAGTTTAATATCGATCCAACTTTTAGGAGTTTTTATTTGGTTTGGAGTCAATCCTCCCAACATCATCATTGACTATGGTCCGGAAACGCCGGATCCAGAACAGCGCCGAGGGGTCCTGAAATGTGACATTACGGATCTACAAATTATCTGTTCCCTGGGATACAGCATCCTTCTTATGGTAACATGCACTGTGTACGCCATCAAGACCAGGGGCGTCCCAGAGAATTTCAACGAAGCAAAGCCAATTGGCTTTACAATGTATACAACCTGTATAGTTTGGTTGGCCTTCATTCCAATATTTTTTGGAACCTCACAATCTGCAGAAAAAGTAAGTAGATCGACTTTTATATGTCAATTTATCATCTAAATCCAAATCCATCATTTGTGTGATCTGTTCATCGGTGTATATGACTTTCTTAGTGTACATTGGGAACCAAGTACGTTTTACTTTACATGTAGAGAACTGAAGATGGTCCTAAATAAACAAGACCTATAAGCATGTATGATATATGGCAAAGTGATTGTGGACACCTGACCATCACACTTCTAGGAGCTTGTTACACAAACTACTCCCAAACCACGGACATTCATGTAGAATCACCACACCACCTCCACCCTTCTGGGAAGACTTTACACAAGATTTTGGAAGGTTTCTGTGGGAATTTGTGCTCCTTTGTGAGGTCAGGTACTGACATTGGATGAGAAGACCTGGCTCACAGTCGGTGTTCCAACACATTCCAAAGGTGATCAGTAGGGATGAGGTCAGGTGATCAGTAGGGAGGAGGTCAGGTGATCAGTGGGGAGGAGGTCAGGTGATCAGTAGTGATGAGGTCAGGTGATCAGTAGGGATGAGGTCAGGTGATCCATAGGGATGAGGTCAGGTGATCAGAAGGGATGAGGTCAGGTGATCCGTAGGGATGAGGTCAGGTGATCAGTAGTGATGAGGTCAGGTGATCAGTAGAGATGAGGTCAGGTGATCAGTAGGGATGAGGTCAGGTGATCCATAGGGATGAGGTCAGGTGATCAGTAGGGATGAGGTCAGGTGATCAGTAGGGATGAGGTCAGGTGATCAGTAGGGACGAGGTCAGGTGATCCGTAGGGACGAGGTCAGGTGATCCGTAGGGACGAGGTCAGGTGATCCGTAGGGACGAGGTCAGGTGATCCGTAGGGACGAGGTCAGGTGATCAGTAGGGATGAGGTCAGGTGATCAGTAGGGAGGAGGTCAGGTGATCAGTAGGGAGGAGGTCAGGTGATCAGTAGTGATGAGGTCAGGTGATCAGTAGGGATGAGGTCAGGTGATCAGTAGGGAGGAGGTCAGGTGATCAGTAGGGAGGAGGTCAGGTGATCAGTAGGGAGGAGGTCAGGTGATCAGTAGTGATGAGGTCAGGTGATCAGTAGGGATGAGGTCAGGTGATCAGTAGGGAGGAGGTCAGGTGATCACTAGGGATGAGGTCAGGTGATCAGTAGGGATGAGGTCAGGAGATCAGTAGGGATGAGGTCAGGTGATCAGTAGGGATGAGGTCAGGTGATCCATAGGAATGAGGTCAGGTGATCAGTAGGGATGAGGTCAGGTGATCAGTAGGGAGGAGGTCAGGTGATCAGTAGGGATGAGGTCAGGTGATCAGTAGAGACGAGGTCAGGTGATCCGTAGGGACGAGGTCAGGTGATCAGTAGGGATGAGGTCAGGTGATCAGTAGGGATGAGGTCAGGTGATCAGTAGGGATGAGGTCAGGTGATCAGTAGGAATGAGGTCAGGTGATCAGTAGGGACGAGGTCAGGTGATCAGTAGGGATGAGGTCAGGTGATCAGTAGGGAGGAGGTCAGGTGATCAGTAGGGATGAGGTCAGGTGATCAGTAGGGATGAGGTCAGGTGATCAGTAGGGATGAGGTCAGGTGATCAGTAGGGATGAGGTCAGGTGATCAGTAGGGACGAGGTCAGGTGATCCGTAGGGATGAGGTCAGGTGATCAGTAGGGATGAGGTCAGGTGATCAGTAGGGTTGAGGTCAGGGCTCTGTACAGGACACTCGAGTTCCTCTATACCAAAACGGTCACACCATGTCTTTATGGAGCTGGCTTTGTACACAGGGGGGGACAGAAAAGGGTCTTTACCAAACTGTTACCACAAGGTTGAACTGTTGGATCTCTCATTCTAAAACTAAGAATAAGTTCCCCCTATAACATCCTCCACTCTTTGTAAAGTCTTTCCAACGTTTTTGGAGGGTGTCTGTGGGAATGTGTGCCCATTTGGGATGTCAGGTACTGATGTTGGATGAGAAGACCTGGCTTACATGTTGGACCCCACGTCGGGTGCCAAAAAAGTCTTGGCTGTGAGTCAGCATTCCAATTCATCCCAAATGTGTTTAGTAGGGATGAGGTCAGGTCTCTGTGCAGGATAATTGAGTTCCTCCACACCAAACTGGTCACACAATGTCTTTATGCCCTCCTCTCCCCATGGCCATTAATATGAAGTTGTCCCCTATGTGACTATAACCTCCTCCACTCTTCTGGGAAGGATTTATACAAGATTTAGGAGGGTGTCTGAATTTGTCCCCCTTTGTGAGGTCAGGTACTGATGTTGGATGAAAAGAACTGACTCAAATGCTGGTCCTCATGTTGGGCACCAATAAAGACCTGACTCACCATCGGCCTTCCAATCCATCCCAAATGTGACCAGTAGGGATGAGGTACAGGACACTCGAGTTCCTCCACACCAAACCGGTCACACCATGTCTTTATGGAGCTGCTTAGTACAGGGGGGGGGGGGCACAGTCATGGGGGAACAGAAAAGGGTCTTCACCAAACTTCACCACAAGGTTGGAAGAGCACAATTGTCTCCAATGTCTTTGTATGATGGAGGATTACCGGGACCTTCACTGGAGACCCCTGAACTCCATTATTTTGAAGACTGTCCATGTACTTTTCCCCCTATAGTAGTGGGTGTGATGGTCAGGCGTCTACATCCTTTTGGCTATACAGTGCTTGTTAGTCATAAGCTCAATGAGAAGTCCTTATAATAATGGGAAGTCCTTGTAATAATGGGAAGTCCTTATAATAATGGGAAGTCCTTGTAATAATGGGAAGTCCTTGTAATAATGGGAAGTCCTTATAATAATGGGAAGTCCTTATAATAATGGGAAGTCCTTGTAATAATGGGAAGTCCTTGTAATAATGGGAAGTCCTTATAATAATGGGAAGTCCTTGTAATAATGGGAAGTCCTTGTAATAATGGGAAGTCCTTGTAATAACACTAAACCGTACATTACCCATGAAGACGATTTGAAGGAAAGGTCCGCTTTGCCGATGCCGTTTTGTGAAGTTGATGGTGTTTTGCGGGAGTCAGCGTTTCATCCTCTCGTACTTCTTTTATGGTCGGTAGAAGAACGGTTTATCTCCAGTGTGGAGCCGATTGATTGCCTCTGTGACAATCATTGGGGCCACTTCTGAGCACCACAAAAAGAACATCGGAGCTCGGAAAGGACTCCAAGACTGGAGATTCAACCAATGAAATCTTCTACTAGAAGACCAGAAAAATCTGATGGGAAAAGGTCCTTTAAAGGGAATGTAGACGTTTTATCTAATCTAATCACCCTTTACTGTGTTCTCGACCAATCCCATGCTTGTTGTTTATAGAGGTGGGTGGAGCCAGGTTCAGTTTCCACCTACAGCAGTGACTCCCCTCTAGTAGATGTGTATGGAAGGGTTCTACTTCCACTGGGATGTCTCTGGACTTCTCATAGAGCTTTACAGAGAAGAAGAACTTTCCTCACCCCGGTGCAAGAGACGCCCCCCGACCCGTCCCCATTCCCTCCAAGCCCCGGGGCCCTTCACTCCCACAGCGGGGCCCTTTCACATGTTCTGCAGTGGGCCCCCTTTCTGCCATCTCGGGTCCCCACCTTTTCTTCAAGCCAAACCCCAACACTTTAATGTTCTCCCTTACATCAGAGCCCTCAGAGTTCTCCCTTACATCAGAGCCCTCAGAGTTCTCCCTTACATCAGAGCCCTCAGAGTTCTCCCTTACATCAGAGCCCTCAGAGTTCTCCCTTACATCAGAGCCCTCAGAGTTCTCCCTTACATCAGAGCCCTCAGAGTTCTCCCTTACATCAGAGCCCTCAGAGTTCTCCCTTACATCAGAGTCCTCAGAGTTCTCCCTTACATCAGAGTCCTCAGAGTTCTCCTTTACATCAGAGCCCTCAGAGTTCTCCCTTACATCAGAGTCCTCAGAGTTCTCCCTTACATCAGAGCCCTCAGAGTTCTCCCTTACATCAGAGTCCTCAGAGTTCTCCTTTACATCAGAGCCCTCAGAGTTCTCCCTTACATCAGAGTCCTCAGAGTTCTCCTTTACATCAGAGCCCTCAGAGTTCTCCCTTACATCAGAGTCCTCAGAGTTCTCCCTTACATCAGAGTCCTCAGAGTTCTCCCTTACATCAGAGTCAGCAGTGTTATCCCTTACATCAGAGTCCACAGAGTTCTCCCTTACATCAGAGTCTGCAGAGTTCTCCCTTACATCAGAGTCTGCAGAGTTCTCCCTTACATCAGAGTCCACAGAGTTCTCCCTTACATCAGAGTCCACAGAGTTCTCCCTTACATCATAGCCCTCAGAGTTCTCCCTTACATCAGAGTCCGCAGAGTTCTCCCTTACATCAGAGTCCTCAGAGTTTTCCCTTACATCAGAGTCCTCAGAGTTTTCCCTTACATCAGAGTCCTCAGAGTTCTCCCTTACATCAGAACCCTCAGAGTTCTCCCTTACATCAGAGTCCCCAGTGTTCTCCCTTACATCGGAGTCGGCAGTGTTATCCCTTACATCAGAGTCCTCAGAGTTCTCCCTTACATCGGAGTCCTCAGAGTTCTCCCTTACATCGGAGTCCTCAGAGTTCTTCCTTACATCAGAGTCCCCAGTGTTCTCCCTTACATCGGAGTCAGCAGTGTTATCCCTTACATCAGAGTCCTCAGAGTTCTCCCTTACATCGGAGTCCTCAGAGTTCTCCCTTACATCGGAGTCCTCAGAGTTCTTCCTTACATCAGAGTCAGCAGTGTTATCCCTTACATCAGAGTCCTCAGAGTTCTCCCTTACATCAGAGTCCTCAGAGTTCTCCCTTACATCAGCATCCACAGTGTTCTCCCTTACATCAGAGTCCGCAGAGTTCTCCCTTACATCAGAGTCCGCAGAGTTCTCCCTTACATCAGAGTCCGCAGAGTTCTCCCTTACATCAGAGTCCTCAGAGTTCTCCCTTACATCAGAGTCCCCAGTGTTCTCCCTTACATCAGAGTCCCCAGTGTTCTCCCTTACATCGGAGTCAGCAGTGTTATCCCTTACATCAGAGTCCTCAGAGTTCTCCCTTACATCAGAGTCAGCAGTGTTATCCCTTACATCAGAGTCCTCAGAGTTCTCCCTTACATCAGAGTCAGCAGTGTTATCCCTTACATCAGAGTCCTCAGAGTTCTCCCTTACATCAGAGTCCTCAGAGTTCTCCCTTACATCAGCATCCACAGTGTTCTCCCTTACATCAGAGTCCGCAGAGTTCTCCCTTACATCAGAGTCCGCAGAGTTCTCCCTTACATCAGAGTCCGCAGAGTTCTCCCTTACATCAGAGTCCGCAGAGTTCTCCCTTACATCAGAGTCCTCAGAGTTCTCCCTTACATCAGAGTCCCCAGTGTTCTCCCTTACATCAGAGTCCCCAGTGTTCTCCCTTACATCAGAGCCCTCAGAGTTCTCCCTTACATCAGAGCCCTCAGAGTTCTCCCTTACATCAGAGTACACAGAGTTCTCCCTTACATCAGAGTCCACAGAGTTCTCCCTTACATCAGAGTCCTCAGAGTTCTCCCTTACATCAGAGTCCACAGAGCACCCCTTACATCAGAGTCCACAGAGCACCCCTCACATCAGAGTCCACAGAGCACCCCTACATCAGAGTCCACAGTGTTCTCCCTTACATCAGAGTCCTCAGAGTTCTCCCTTACATCAGAGTAGTCAGAGTTCTCCCTTACATCAGAGTCCTCAGAGTTTTCCCTTACATCAGAGTCCACAGAGTTCTCCCTTACATCAGAGTCTGCAGAGCACCCCTCACATCAGAGTCCACAGAGCACCCCTTATATTAGAGTCCACAGAGCACCCCTACATCAGAGTCCACAGAGCACCCCTCACATCAGAGTCCACAGAGCACCCCTTACATCAGAGTCCCCAGAGCACCCCTCACATCAGAGTCCACAGAGCACCCCTTACATCAGAGTTCTCAGAGCCCCCCCACATCAGAGTCCACAGAGCACCCCTTATATTAGAGTCCACAGAGCACCCCTTACATCAGAGTCCACAGAGCACCCCTTACATCAGAGTCCACAGAGCACCCCTCACATCAGAGTCCACAGAGCACCCCTCACATCAGAGTCCACAGAGCACCCCTCACATCAGAGTCCACAGAGCACCCCTTACATCAGAGTTCTCAGAGCACCCCTTACATCAGAGTCCACAGAGCACCCCTACATCAGAGTCCACAGAGCACCCCTTACATCAGAGTCCACAGAGCACCCCTTACATCAGAGTCCACAGAGCCCCTCTTAAATCTGTCAGCTTCCTCGTTGCTCCATTCTACAGAGCTGCTTCTCCTTTTACATCATTTCCAGAAAAGTCGGAACGTTTTCTCCTCTATAAATGACATTTTCTACTTTTTTCACTTTATTTGATTCGGCACAAATCACATCAGCAGACACATTGATCCGCTGTTGCTCGTGTTCTTACATTCAGTACAGGAAGTATTAGGTGATGTGAAACGGTGGATTGGAGAAAACGCGTCGCACATTTCCTGGGCCGATTCATGCAGCAAAAACAGCGACTTTTACCTTTTATATTTTTTTATAGATTTAGACCTTTTGTTAAGTGGACTGAGCATCATATATACAGTATATGGTGTGTTTATAAAAACAATTGTGGCACTATTCATCCTATGAACTGCATGTACATTTGTTTTGTATGGAGGGGGGATTGAATATTATTTGGCTATTTTCTCTGCAAGTCGAATGTTATGCATTCATACTGGATAGAATGGTTTTGAAAAATACCACATTATGGCCACTAGATGGAGCTGACAATCACAATAAATATGTATTTAGTTAGTAGATTTATTAGCGCCATCTAGTGGCCTTAGTATGATGTTTGCCAGAAACCCCCTATCCTGTATGACTGAATAACATTTGACCTAGAGAGAAAATATCCAGATTACATCTGATGCCCCTATTTACACAGAACGAATGTATATAGAGAATCGCAGGACGAATAACTCTTCTATTGTCCTTTAATAAATACAAATCACCCCCACTTATTATTATTAGATATGATACTCAGGAAGTGATTGGTTCCCCCCGACTTCCTATCACTTCCCATTATTTCCCCTTCCTTCATTCTCTGGATAATGACATTCGTCTGCCGATGAACGATTGTTCGGATTATTGCCTCCGCGCCAGAAAATGAGGAGTCTGGAGAAGAGTTTCCATTCTAATAGAACCTTCCGGATTGTCGGCATTATCTGATCCGGAACATCGCCGCAAATCCCATTACAAACCCGACCGACTCCCCGCCAATTGGGGATCCGCGTTCTGCCTCTCTTCAAGGGAAAGGAAGGGTTAATGACAGCGGCGCTCTTCTCTCCTCTCCTCTTTTCTCCTCCTCTCCTCTCCTCTCCTCTCTTCTCTCCTCTCTCTTCTCTCCTCTCTCTTCTCTCCTCTCCTCTTTTCTCCTCCTCTCCTCTCCTCTCCTCTCCTCTCCTCTCCTCTCCTCTCCTCTCCTCTCCTCTCCTCTCTTCTCTCCTCTCTCTTCTCTCCTCTCTCTTCTCTCCTCTCTCTTCTCTCTCTCTCTTCTCTCCTCTCTCTTCTCTCCTCTCCTCTCTTCTCTCCTCTCTCTTCTCTCCTCTCCTCTCTTCTCTTCTCTTCTCTTCTGTCCTCTCTCTTCTCTCCTCTCTCTTCTCTCCTCTCTCTTCTCTCCTCTCTCTCCTCTCCTCTCTTCTCTTCTCTCTCTCCTCTCCTCTCTTCTCTCCTCTCTCTTCTCTTCTCTTCTCTTCTCTTCTGTCCTCTCTCTTCTCTCTTCTCTCTTCTCTCCTCTCTCTTCTCTCCTCTCTCTTCTTTCCTCTCTCTTCTCTCCTCTCTCTCCTCTCCTCTCTTCTCTCCTCTCTCTTCTCTTCTTTTCTCTTCCCTCCTTTCCTCTCTTCTCCTTTCTCCTCCTCCTCTCTTCTCCTCCTCTTCTCTTCTCTTCTCCCTCTCCCTCTCCTCTTCTCTCCTCTCCTCTCCTTTCTTCTCTTCTCCTCCTTTCCTCTCTCCTCCTCCTCTCCTCTCTTCTCCTTTCTCCTCCTCCTCTCCTCTCCCCTCTCCTTTCCTCTCTCCTCCTCTCCTCTCTTCTCCTCTTCTCTCTCTTCCCTCTATGGGAACCATATGACCTGCCGGAAGATCTGTAGGTTGGATTGGCCAGTTTTGTGATCTGGGAACCTCTGCCAGACAGCACAGCCAGCTCCGTGACCTCACACTACTTCACTGCAGCTAAGGAATAAAGCTTGGTCAGAGCCACGCCCCCAGCCGATGATTGGCCAATGAAGGAGCTGCAGCTCATTTACGAGGCCAGGCCGGTGCTCTCTCTGAGTCTGATTGGCTGGGAACGATATCCTTTCCTCAGTCCTCCTGTGTGGGGATAATTGGAAGCTAATATAACAACAGATTGTGAGACTTCTATACAGTCTTTAAATATCAACTCCAGGAAGACGCACACAGAACGATCGATCGCTGCCCCTTCGTTACCTTCCTGTAATCCCTATACAAAGAATGGGAGAGGGAGGGGCTTCCCTAGGAGCCAATTAGATATGCTGCACGCACATGTGCTGACAGAGAGCAGAGGGATGACCTCATCAGTCTGATGCTGCTCACTTATTGTCCAATGACAGGCTGGGGGAGTGGCCTACAGGGGTACCTGTAGTACTTTGTGCTAACACTCTATAGAAGGCTAGCTACCTGGTTGGGCAGGACACACCATGCCCCGCCCCCTTCCCCCATGGCCATCCAACAACACAGCTAGAAAGAAGACATCTGCATTGATAACCGGCTCTCATCTCCGAGCATTTTCCTGAGAGATGAGCCAGCAAGAGGGGTGCAGGGAAGGGGGAGGGGTGTCTCCTTGCTAGCTGCGTTGTCGGTCAGGGAAGACCTTCCACAGTACATAGTCTGATAGAACAAAGTACTCCCTGTACCCCCCGGGGGGCACCGAACATTATAATAACAAGACAACCAAAACTTCTAAACTAAAGTCGGGTCACCAATCTAAATCTGCTGTCTGGCAGAGCTGTGTAAATCTCATGACTGGATGAATGGAATACACAATTCCGATACAAATGACAATCGATCGGAGTTTAGATGGGCAATGCGGTGAGCGGACGATCGCTGGAATTTCCGGCTCTGTCCTCGACCAGCTTTTTATATAATTTGATAACGTTGGTTCCTTTGTATTATCGGTGGAGTCGCACCTTTGGTGAGATGTTTTGGTGATGTTTTATGCAGCATTGGGCGGTGTTCCTGCTCAGCGGCGGTGTTCCTGCTCGGTGGCGGTGTTTCCACTGGGCGGCGGTGTTCCTGCTCGGTGGCGGTGTTCCTGCTCGGTGGCGGTGTTTCCACTGGGCGGCGGTGTTCCTGCTCGGTGGCGGTGTTCCTGCTCGGTGGCGGTGTTTCCACTGGGCGGCGGTGTTCCTGCTCAGCGGCGGTGTTCCTGCTCGGTGGCGGTGTTTCCACTGGGCGGCGGTGTTCCTGCTCAGCGGCGGTGTTCCTGCTCGGTGGCGGTGTTTCCACTGGGCGGCGGTGTTCCTGCTCGGTGGCGGTGTTCCTGCTCGGCGGCGGTGTTTCCACTGGGCGGCGGTGTTCCTGCTCGGTGGCGGTGTTCCTGCTCGGCGGCGGTGTTCCTGCACGGTGGTGGTGTTCCTGCTCGGCGGCGGTGTTCCTGCACGGTGGTGGTGTTCCTGCTCGGCGGCGGTGTTCCTGCTTGGTGGCGGTGTTCCTGCTCGGCGGCGGTGTTCCTGCTCGCCGGCGGTGTTTCCGCTGGGCGGCGGTGTTTCTGCTCAGCGGCGGTGTTCCTGCTTGGCGACGGTGTTCCTGCTCGGTGGCGGTGTTCCTGCTTTCCTGCTCGGCGGCGGTGTTCCTGCTCGCCGGCGGTGTTTCCGCTGGGCGGCGGTGTTTCTGCTCAGCGGCGGTGTTCCTGCTTGGCGACGGTGTTCCTGCTCGGTGGCGGTGTTCCTGCTCACCGGCGGTGTTTCCGCTGGGCGGCGGTGTTTCTGCTCAGCGGCGGTGTTCCTGCTTGGCGACGGTGTTCCTGCTCGGTGGCGGTGTTCCTGCTTTCCTGCTCAGCGGCGGTGTTTCTGCTCAGCGGCAGTGTTCCTGCTCGGCAGCGGTGTTCCTGCTCGGTGGCGGTGTTCCTGCTCGGCAGCGGTGTTCCTGCTCGGTGGCGGTGTTCCTGCTTTCCTGCTCGGCGCCGGTGTTCCTGCTCGCTGGCGGTGTTTCCGCTGGATGGCAGTGTTTCTGCTCAGCGGCGGTGTTCCTGCTCGGCGGCGGTGTTCCTGCTCAGCGGCAGTGTTCCTGCTCGGCAGCGGTGTTCCTGCTCGGTGGCGGTGTTCCTGCTTTCCTGCTCGGCGCCGGTGTTCCTGCTCGCTGGCGGTGTTTCCGCTGGATGGCAGTGTTTCTGCTCAGCGGCGGTGTTCCTGCTCGGCGGCGGTGTTCCTGCTCAGCTGCGGTGTTCCTGCTCAGAGATGATATTCCTGCTCGGCGGTGTTTCCGCTCGGTGGCGGTGTTCTTGCTCGGCGGCGGTGTTCCTGCTCAGAGGTGATGTTCCTGCTCGGCGGCGTTTCTGCGGGTGGCGGTGTTCCTGATCGGCGGCGGTGTTCCTGCTCAGAGGTGATGTTCCTGCTCGGCGGCGGTGTTTCCACTGGGCGGCGGTGTTCCTGCTCAGCGGCGGTGTTCCTGCTCAGAGGTGATGTTCCTGCTCGGCGGCGTTTCTGCGGGTGGCGGTGTTCCTGATCGGCGGCGGTGTTCCTGCTCAGAGGTGATGTTCCTGCTCGGCGGCGGTGTTTCCACTGGGCGGCGGTGTTCCTGCTCAGCGGCGGTGTTCCTGCTCAGAGGTGATGTTCCTGCTCGGCGGCGTTTCCGCTGGGTGGCGGTGTTCCTGCTCAGAGGTGATATTCCTGCTCGGCGGCGGTGTTCCTGCTCGGCGGCGTTTCCGCTGGGTGGCGGTGGTCCTGCTCAGAGGTGATGTTCCTGCTCGGCGGCGGTGGAATCATTCCATGTGATGAATGATTATGTGATGATTTTCTGTGAAGTATTACAAAGAATGGGAACATTGGAGGGTTATTTACTAAAACGCTGCGAGAAGCTTTTATTATGTGATAAAAGGATTACAGAAGAAAAGACCGAACGTTTTACCGGTGGGATTTATATTATTACGGCACTAAGTGGCGGCCTTGTTACGCCGCTGTCCATTAGCACCTCTTCCCGCGCTGTGCAATGCTTCTTATTCACGGCTCGGCCGTATTACACTCGCTCTACAAGATGGGCCATTAAGGAGGAGAAGGCCGTTCCGGCCGGCGCAGGCGGCTGCCCTTCCCGTAGTCTGGATGCTTTCCATGTGATCGACTCATTCGCCGAGTTCAGGATGAATTACAAACCGGGGGGCATCACTATTGTTGTCTGCAGCCTTGAAGCTGCTTAGCTTTGTCCCCCGTTGTGTTCTTCATCTAGAAAGGCTGAATATTGCTGGTTGTAGAACAAGGAACATCGATCGCTGAGGTTTTTCTGCTACTAAAGCCCATGTTGTTTCTTCCGCTGATACGGCACAATTCCTTGTTGACTTGTCTCTTGCCTCAGATTTACTAATCCAGATTGGTTCACCCAGGAGAGGTCTGTGTGGAGTCCTGTGGACAGCCTGATAAAGTCTTCAAGCCTCGGTGAAGAGGGATTTCCTGGCCTCCAAACCATGCTGGCCGCTTCTTGCTTTCCTGTTGTTATTTGTGGAGATAATAAAGATTTTGGACTCTTGAGGCCTTTGCTGCTCTTCTTGGTGATACTACATGTAATCGCAGTGCTGTCACCTTCTGGTCCGGGACTACAAGAGGACCTGCTGATATTTAACACACAAGGCCGCCTCTAATGAAGTCTCTGAGGTGTCACTACAATGTCTTGTAGTCTGACAGCAACCGGCTACTGGTATGAAGATAATAGTGGAACGTGCATGCCCAAGAAAGAACGTGAGTGCAAGACATTAAGGCGGTGGTGGACCCGACGAGAATTATGCATGCAATGCTTATGCACCCAACCTAGAAGTTCAGGGATGCCACTGCTAATATGAGCATAAAAGTCAGTTTGAAGTGCTCAAAAAAAGAAAAAAAAAACATAGTGATGAGCTGTCCGTTCTCCTTTACACTATATGGCTAAAAATAGGTGAACCACCCTCCAAAGATGGAGTTCAGGTGTCTCAAGTGAAGGGTCCTGGTAATCCTCCATCATACAATGACATTGGAGACAATAGTGCTCTACCAATCTTGTTTGGTGAAGACCCTTTTCTGTTCCACCATGACTGTGCCCCCCCCCCCCCCACACACTGTGTACAAAGATAGCTCTATAAAGACATGGATGACCAGTTTGGTGCGATGGAACACCAGTGTCCTGCACAGAGCCCTGACCTCATCCATAAATGCCAATGATGAGTCAGGTCTTCTCACCAGCATCAGTATCTGGCCTCACAAATGGGCACAAATTCCACTAGACACCCCTAAGGCTATGGCCATTGTTGTGGAAAGTCTTCCCAGATCAGTAGAGGATGTAGAAGCCACAAAGAGGGACCAGCTCGATAGAGACTTTGATGAGTTTGGTGTGAAGGGACTCGACTGTCCTGCACAGAGCCCTGACCTCATCCATACTGATCACCTTTGGAATGTCTGGATTTCTGTGACCAACAGATCAGCATTACAAAAGAGGGGGAGTCCTAATTCCCTGAGGCACGTTGGTCATGTTTTAGGACATACAGTAATGAGGTGATTATTGTTGTCTGACTGGCTAGAGTTTTATGATCTTTTAATAATGGACGCCGTTCCTCACCTACCAACACAGCCTCAACCCTACTGATGGCGAACCAGGTCTTCTCATCCGAAATCAGTACCTGACCCCACAAATGGGTATAAATTCCCACAGACAGCCCCCAAAATCTTGCGGAAGTCCTTCCCAGAATAGTGGAGGATGTTCTAGTCACAAAGGAGGGCAACTCTATAAAGACATGGTGTGACCAATTTGGTGTGGAGGAACTCAAGTGTCGTGCACAGAGTCCTGACCCCAACCCCAATGATCACCTTTAGGATGAATTGGAACACCAATGGTGAGCCAGGTCCTCTCATCTAGCATCAGTACCTGACCTTACAAATGGGTACAAATTCCCACAGACACCCTCCAAAATCTTGTGGAAAGTCTTCCCCAAAGAGTGGAGGATGTTATAGACACAAAGGGGGACCAGCTCCATATTAATGGCCATGTACAGAGTTCAGTAAGCTCACATTGATGTGACGGTTAGGCGTCTATCCATATAATGTTGCCTCTTGTCCTCTGATGTCTTGGTTGAGGTAACATGCTGAGACTTCTCGTTTCTCAGAAGATAGAGTCCTCTGAGTTGATCCCCCCCTATTCTATCCTACAGGAACACCCAGGGCAGATGTTTTGGTGCTCCATTGTTGCTGAGATGAAAACTCGCAGTCAGACTTTTATTGTCCTGTGAGGACGGCAGTGGTGCGATCCCTTCACTGGAAATTGTAGACCCATTGAAGGACTGCTGTGATTCCATAACCTACTAATGGTCTCCCCTCTCCTGAGGGATCCTGGGAAATGTAGAAAGAGCTGTAAAGTCAGGTCAGGAGAGCGAGACGCCTTCATTGTTGGATTTTGGGGAAGGGAGGGAGGAAAGACACAAACTACTGCAGAGAAATGTTGTCTCTCGGGTCTCCAGCAGAGATATAGAAATGTCAGCAGGTGATTCAACCACTGATGCATCCAAAGCTGAAATCTCACTTTATTACTGTCTGCTGTGTATGAGCTTCACCCTCCAGAGAACGTCGGAGGAACATCGACACAGCAAGTGGGAGATGACAAAACCTCCTCAGAGACTTCTGAAATCAAAGAATAGAAGTGGAGGAAATCATATCTGGATAAGGGAAGGGGGGAGATGTCCACAAAGACAGGTGAGCATGGCTGGAGTTTGAGGCAAATCTGTCCACCTACAAGAGAATGGCTGGGGTGATCGGAGATATGGGCCACCTACAAGAGAATGGCTGGGGTGATCGGAGATATGGGCCACCTACAAGAGAATGGCGGGGGTGATCAGAGATATGGGCCACCTACAAGAGAATGGCGGGGGTGATCGGAGATATGGGCCACCTACAAGAGAATGGCGGGGGTGATCGGAGATATGGGCCACCTTTGGGTGCAGCTAGGGGATAGAACCAGTCTGGTACCAGAGACTCACCCCTGTGCCTAAAGAGGACATAGAAGCGTGAACCAAATAAGGCAGAGGGCAAAGGACCAGTCACCTGTATTGTCTGTGATCTCCCTGCTGCAGAGGACAGAGGACCAGTCTCCAGTATTGTCTGTGATCTCCCTGCAGCAGAGGACAGAGGACCAGTCACACAATGTTTGCTTCGCTGTGTCCTTTGTAGACTGATTCTGAATGTGAGAGGTCTGAATCCTGAATGGGAGGGATCTGATTCCTGAATGGGAGGGGTCTGAAGTTTCTAATGGGAGGGATCTGATGCCTGAATGAGAGGGGTCTGAAGTTTCTAATGGAAGGGATCTGATGCCTGAATGGGAGGGGTCTGAAGTTTCTAATGGAAGGGATCTGATGCCTGAATGGGATTGGGAGGGATCTGATTCCTAAATAGGAGGGATCTGCATTTTGTAAATGGGAGGGGTCTGGCTCATTATAATCACCTGATGCACTCTCAGTGTTCTGACGAGGAAAGTTTCAGGGTCTGCATCCCTTTAGAAGTATTTAACCGTAGGACGTATCTCATCAAAAGTGAAATTCCTATTACAGGGGATGCCTAAAATCTGAATTGTATCTTAGTGCAGACTTCTGGGTAAATCAGTGAGCCAATCACACGAGCCGGAAATGACATTTCTGGGGGCGGTCCTTATACCATCTGTGGCCATATTGCATATTACAGAAATGAGAGCAGCTGCAGATTGAAAAGGAAGGATCATTTCTAATGACTTGTATATATGAGAGATTCATTATTTCCTATATTTTGTGGATTTCCTCTTTCTTAGGCTTTTATTGTGTGAGGAATGTTCTAGGGGAAGGTTTGTCTTTTTCTGCCCCCTGTAGACAATGTGAACCAGAGGAGCTTGCACTCATAGAGGATCAATCAGCTAATTGGCAGACATGTGTGGATGGGATCAGATACGAGGAGATGTGTCCCGGTTGGCGGTGTTTGTTTGGCGTTCTCCTTGGCAGGCGCGGTTTGCTCGCCGGCACCCACCTTCTCCCCATTAATTAATCAGGCTCTTTTGTAGATATAAATTATGCACCAGAACTGTCTTTGAAGAGGCGGCAGAGCAGCCGCGATGGATGAAGGAAACATTCGGTAACATGTAGAGCTCTGTAGACGCCTCCTTAGCAGATAGTTGGTGGACTATTCATTAGATTTGGTGGCACGGAATCAATAGGGATCAGAGGAGCCATTAGAGCCCTTGTTGTCTCGGCTCCCATTGTACGGAGTGATGTACAAGACCGCGCCGTCATCTCATGGAATGGACTTTATAGACGCTAAATCATTCTGATTAGGAAAAGAGGAGCTTGGCGTCTGTTCAATGCAGAGATTGGAGGGGCGCCAGAGAGGGACTGGGGTGTGAGGAGATGATGGGGAGGATTGGGGTGTGAGGAGATGATGGGGAGGATTTGGATGTGAGGAGATGATGGGGAGGATTGGGGTGTGAGGAGATGATGGGGGAGGATTGGGGTGTGAGGAGATGATGAGGATGATTGGGGTGTGAGGAGATGATGGGGGAGGATTGGGGTGTGAGGAGATGATGGGGGAGGATTGGGGTGTGAGGAGATGATGGGGAGGATTGGGGTGTGAGGAGATGATGGGGGAGGATTGGGGTGTGAGGAGATGATGGGGAGGATTGGGGTGTGAGGAGATGATGGGGGAGGATTGGGGTGTGAGGAGATGATGGGTGAGGATTGGGGTGTGAGGAGATGATGGGGAGGATTGGGGTGTGAGGAGATGATGGGGGAGGATTGGGGTGTGAGGAGATGATGGGTGAGGATTGGGGTGTGAGGAGATGATGGGGAGGATTGGAGTGTGAGGAGATGATGGGGAGGATTGGGGTGTGAGGAGATGATGGGGGAGGATTGAGGTGTGAGGAGATGATGAGGATGATTGGGGTGTGAGGAGATGATGGGGGAGGATTTGGGTGTGAGGAGATGATGGGGGAGGATTGGGGTGTGAGGAGATGATGGGGGAGGATTGGGGTGTGAGGAGATGATGGGGAGGATTGGGGTGTGAGGAGATGATGGGGGAGGATTGGGGTGTGAGGAGATGATGAGGAGGATTGGGGTGTGAGGAGATGATGGGGGAGGATTGGGGTGTGAGGAGATGATGAGGAGGATTGGGGTGTGAGGAGATGATGGGGGAGGATTGAGGTGTGAGGAGATGATGGGGGAGGATTGGGGTGTGAGGAGATGATGGGGAGGATTGGGGTGTGAGGAGATGATGGGGGAGGATTGAGGTGTGAGGAGATGATGGGGAGGATTGGGGTGTGAGGAGATGATGGGGATGATTGGGGTGTGAGGAGATGATGGGGATGATTGGGTTGTGAGGAGATGATGGGGGAGGTTTGGGGTGTGAGGAGATGATGGGGAGGATTGGGGTGTGAGGAGATGATGGGGGAGGATTGGGGTGTGAGGAGATGATGGGGATGATTGGGTTGTGAGGAGATGATGGGGGAGGATTGGGTTGTGAGGAGATGATGGGGAGGATTGGGTTGTGAGGAGATGATGGGGGAGGATTGGGGTGTGAGGAGATGATGAGGAGGATTGGGGTGTGAGGAGATGATGGGGGAGGATTGGGGTGTGAGGAGATGATGGGGAGGATTGGGGTGTGAGGAGATGATGGGGGATGATTGGGGTGTGAGGAGATGATGGGGAGGATTGGGGTGTGAGGAGATGATGGGGAGGATTGGGGTGTGAGGAGATGATGGGGGAGGATTGGGGTGTGAGGAGATGATGAGGAGGATTGGGGTGTGAGGAGATGATGGGGGAGGATTGGGGTGTGAGGAGATGATGGGGGAGGATTGGGGTGTGAGGAGATGATGAGGAGGATTGGGTTGTGAGGAGATGATGGGGGAGGATTGGGGTGTGAGGAGATGATGAGGAGGATTGGGGTGTGAGGAGATGATGGGGGAGGATTGGGGTGTGAGGAGATGATGGGGGAGGATTGGGGTGTGAGGAGATGATGGGTGAGGATTGGGGTGTGAGGAGATGATGGGGAGGATTGGGGTGTGAGGAGATGATGGGGGAGGATTGAGGTGTGAGGAGATGATGAGGAGGATTGGGGTGTGAGGAGATGATGGGGGAGGATTGGGGTGTGAGGAGATGATGGGGGAGGATTGGGGTGTGAGGAGATGATGGGGGAGGATTGGGGTGTGAGGAGATGATGGGGAGGATTGGGGTGTGAGGAGATGATGGGGGAGGATTGGGGTGTGAGGAGATGATGGGGGAGGATTGGGGTGTGAGGAGATGATGGGGGAGGATTGGGGTGTGAGGAGATGATGGGGAGGATTGGGGTGTGAGGAGATGATGGGGGAGGATTGGGGTGTGAGGAGATGATGAGGAGGATTGGGGTGTGAGGAGATGATGGGGGAGGATTGGGGTGTGAGGAGATGATGAGGAGGATTGGGGTGTGAGGAGATGATGGGGAGGATTGGGGTGTGAGGAGATGATGGGGGAGGATTGGGGTGTGAGGAGATGATGGGGATGATTGGGTTGTGAGGAGATGATGGGGGAGGATTTGGATGTGAGGAGATGATGGGGAGGATTGAGGTGTGAGGAGATGATGGGGGAGGATTGGGGTGTGAGGAGATGATGGGGAGGATTGCGGTGTGAGGAGATGATGGGGGAGGATTGGGGTGTGAGGAGATGATGGAGGAGGATTGGGGTGTGAGGAGATGATGGGGGAGGATTGGGGTGTGAGGAGATGATGGGGATGATTGGGTTGTGAGGAGATGATGGGGAGGATTGGGGTGTGAGGAGATGATGGGGGAGGATTGGGGTGTGAGGAGATGATGGGGAGGATTGGGGTGTGAGGAGATGATGGGGAGGATTGGGGTGTGAGGAGATGATGAGGAGGATTGAGGTGTGAGGAGATGATGGGGAGGATTGGGGTGTGAGGAGATGATGGGGGAGGATTGAGGTGTGAGGAGATGATGGGGATGATTGGGTTGTGAGGAGATGATGGGGAGGATTGGGGTGTGAGGAGATGATGGGGGAGGATTGGGGTGTGAGGAGATGATGGGGAGGATTGGGGTGTGAGGAGATGATGGGGAGGATTGGGGTGTGAGGAGATGATGAGGAGGATTGAGGTGTGAGGAGATGATGGGGAGGATTGGGGTGTGAGGAGATGATGGGGGAGGATTGAGGTGTGAGGAGATGATGGGGGAGGATTGGGGTGTGAGGAGATGATGGGGGAGGATTGAGGTGTGAGGAGATGATGGGGGAGGATTGGGATGTGAGGAGATGATGGGGGAGGATTGAGGTGTGAGGAGATGATGGGGGAGGATTGGGGTGTGAGGAGATGATGGGGGAGGATTGGGGTGTGAGGAGATGATGGGGGAGGATTGAGGTATGAGGAGATGATGGGGGAGGATTGGGGTGTGAGGAGATGATGGGGGAGTATTGGGGTGTGAGGAGATGATGGGGAGGATTGGGGTGTGAGGAGATGATGGGGAGGATTGGGGTGTGAGGAGATGATGAGGAGGATTGAGGTGTGAGGAGATGATGGGGAGGATTGGGGTGTGAGGAGATGATGGGGGAGGATTGGGGTGTGAGGAGATGATGGGGGAGGATTGAGGTGTGAGGAGATGATGGGGGAGGATTGGGGTGTGAGGAGATGATGGGGGAGGATTGGGGTGTGAGGAGATGATGGAGGAGGATTGGGGGTGTGAGGAGATGATGGGGGAGGATTGGGGTGTGAGGAGATGATGGGGATGATTGGGTTGTGAGGAGATGATGGGGAGGATTGGGGTGTGAGGAGATGATGGGGGAGGATTGGGGTGTGAGGAGATGATGGGGAGGATTGGGGTGTGAGGAGATGATGGGGAGGATTGGGGTGTGAGGAGATGATGAGGAGGATTGAGGTGTGAGGAGATGATGGGGAGGATTGGGGTGTGAGGAGATGATGGGGGAGGATTGAGGTGTGAGGAGATGATGGGGATGATTGGGTTGTGAGGAGATGATGGGGAGGATTGGGGTGTGAGGAGATGATGGGGGAGGATTGGGGTGTGAGGAGATGATGGGGAGGATTGGGGTGTGAGGAGATGATGGGGAGGATTGGGGTGTGAGGAGATGATGAGGAGGATTGAGGTGTGAGGAGATGATGGGGAGGATTGGGGTGTGAGGAGATGATGGGGGAGGATTGAGGTGTGAGGAGATGATGGGGGAGGATTGGGGTGTGAGGAGATGATGGGGAGGATTGAGGTGTGAGGAGATGATGGGGGAGGATTGGGATGTGAGGAGATGATGGGGGAGGATTGAGGTGTGAGGAGATGATGGGGGAGGATTGGGGTGTGAGGAGATGATGGGGGAGGATTGGGGTGTGAGGAGATGATGGGGGAGGATTGAGGTATGAGGAGATGATGGGGGAGGATTGGGGTGTGAGGAGATGATGGGGGAGTATTGGGGTGTGAGGAGATGATGGGGAGGATTGGGGTGTGAGGAGATGATGGGGAGGATTGGGGTGTGAGGAGATGATGAGGAGGATTGAGGTGTGAGGAGATGATGGGGAGGATTGGGGTGTGAGGAGATGATGGGGGAGGATTGGGGTGTGAGGAGATGATGGGGGAGGATTGAGGTGTGAGGAGATGATGGGGGAGGATTGAGGTGTGAGGAGATGATGGGGGAGGATTGGGGTGTGAGGAGATGATGGGGGAGGATTGGGGTGTGAGGAGATGATGGGGAGGATTGGGGTGTGAGGAGATGATGGGGGAGGATTGGGGTGTGAGGAGATGATGGGTGAGGATTGGGGTGTGAGGAGATGATGGGTGAGGATTTGGGTGTGAGGAGATGATGGGGGAGGATTTGGGTGTGAGGAGATGATGGGGGAGTATTGGGGTGTGAGGAGATGATGGGGAGGATTGGGGTGTGAGGAGTTGATGGGGGAGGATTGGGGTGTGAGGAGATGATGGGGAGGATTGGGGTGTGAGGAGATGATGGGGGAGGATTGGGGTGTGAGGAGATGATGGAGGAGGATTGGGGTGTGAGGAGATGATGGGGAAGGATTGGGGTGTGAGGAGATGATGGGGAGGATTGGGGTGTGAGGAGATGATGGGTAAGATGGGGTGTGAGGAGATGATGGAGGAGGATTGGGGTGTGAGGAGATGATGGGGGAGGATTGGGGTGTGAGGAGATGATGGAGAGGATTGGGGTGTGAGGCGATGATGGGGAGGATTGCGGTGTGAGGAGATGATGGGGAGGATTGCGGTGTGAGGAGATGATGGGGAGGATTGGGGTGTGAGGAGATGATGGGGAGGATTGGGTTGTGAGGAGATGATGGGGAGGATTGCGGTGTGAGGAGATGATGGGGGAGGATTGGGGTGTGAGGAGATGATGGGGATGATTGGGGTGTGAGGAGATGATGGGTAAGATGGGGTGTGAGGAGATGATGGAGGAGGATTGGGGTGTGAGGAGATGATGGGGAGGATTGGGGTGTGAGGAGATGATGGAGAGGATTGGGGTGTGAGGAGATGATGGGGATGATTGAGGTGTGAGGAGATGATGGGGAGGATTGGGGTGTGAGGAGAGGATGGGGAGGATTGGGGTGTGAGGAGATGATGGGTGAGGATTGGGGTGTGAGGAGATGATGGGGAGGATTGGGGTGTGAGGAGATGATGGGGGAGGATTGAGGTGTGAGGAGATGATGGGGAGGATTGCGGTGTGAGGAGATGATGGAGAGGATTGGGGTGTGAGGAGATGATGGGGAGGATTGGGGTGTGAGGAGATGATGGGGGAGGATTGAGGTGTGAGGAGATGATGGGGGAGGATTGGGGTGTGAGGAGATGATGGGGAGGATTGGGGTGTGAGGAGATGATGGGGAGGATTGCGGTGTGAGGAGATGATGGAGAGGATTGGGGTGTGAGGAGATGATGGGGAGGATTGGGGTGTGAGGAGATGATGAGGATGATTGGGGTGTGAGGAGATGATGGGGGAGGATTGGGGTGTGAGGAGATGATGGGGGAGGATTGGGGTGTGAGGAGATGATGGGGGAGGATTGGGGTGTGAGGAGATGATGGGGAGGATTGGGGTGTGAGGAGATGATGGGGAGGATTGGGGTGTGAGGAGATGATGGGGGAGGATTGGGGTGTGAGGAGATGATGAGGAGGATTGGGGTGTGAGGAGATGATGGGGGAGGATTGGGGTGTGAGGAGATGATGGAGAGGATTGGGGTGTGAGGAGATGATGGAGAGGATTGTGGTGTGAGGAGATGATGGGGGAGGATTGGGGTGTGAGGAGATGATGGGGAGGATTGGGGTGTGAGGAGATGATGGGGGAGGATTGGGGTGTGAGGAGATGATGGGGGAGGATTGGGGTGTGAGGAGATGATGGGTAAGATGGGTGTGAGGAGATGATGGGATGATTGGGGTGTGAGGAGATGATGGGGAGGATTGGGGTGTGAGGAGATGATGGGGAGGATTGGGGTGTGAGGAGATGATGGGAAGGATTGGGGTGTGAGGAGATGATGGGAAGGATTGGGGTGTGAGGAGATGATGGGGGAGGATTGGGGTGTGAGGAGATGATGGGGGAGGATTGGGGTGTGAGGAGATGATGGGGAGGATTGGGGTGTGAGGAGATGATGGGGGAGGATTGGGGTGTGAGGAGATGATGAGGAGGATTGGGGTGTGAGGAGATGATGGGGGAGGATTGGGGTGTGAGGAGATGATGAGGAGGATTGGGGTGTGAGGAGATGATGGGGAGGATTGGGGTGTGAGGAGATGATGGGGGAGGATTGGGGTGTGAGGAGATGATGGGGATGATTGGGTTGTGAGGAGATGATGGGGGAGGATTTGGATGTGAGGAGATGATGGGGAGGATTGAGGTGTGAGGAGATGATGGGGGAGGATTGGGGTGTGAGGAGATGATGGGGAGGATTGCGGTGTGAGGAGATGATGGGGGAGGATTGGGGTGTGAGGAGATGATGGAGGAGGATTGGGGTGTGAGGAGATGATGGGGGAGGATTGGGGTGTGAGGAGATGATGGGGATGATTGGGTTGTGAGGAGATGATGGGGAGGATTGGGGTGTGAGGAGATGATGGGGAGGATTGCGGTGTGAGGAGATGATGGGGAGGATTGGGGTGTGAGGAGATGATGAGGAGGATTGAGGTGTGAGGAGATGATGGGGAGGATTGGGTGTGAGGAGATGATGGGGGAGGATTGAGGTGTGAGGAGATGATGGGGATGATTGGGTTGTGAGGAGATGATGGGGAGGATTGGGGTGTGAGGAGATGATGGGGAGGATTGGGGTGTGAGGAGATGATGGGGAGGATTGGGGTGTGAGGAGATGATGGGGAGGATTGGGGTGTGAGGAGATGATGAGGAGGATTGAGGTGTGAGGAGATGATGGGGAGGATTGGGGTGTGAGGAGATGATGGGGGAGGATTGAGGTGTGAGGAGATGATGGGGGAGGATTGGGGTGTGAGGAGATGATGGGGGAGGATTGAGGTGTGAGGAGATGATGGGGGAGGATTGGGATGTGAGGAGATGATGGGGGAGGATTGAGGTGTGAAGAGATGATGGGGGAGGATTGGGGTGTGAGGAGATGATGGGGAGGATTGGGGTGTGAGGAGATGATGGGGGAGGATTGAGGTATGAGGAGATGATGGGGGAGGATTGGGGTGTGAGGAGATGATGGGGGAGGATTGGGGTGTGAGGAGATGATGGGGAGGATTGGGGTGTGAGGAGATGATGGGGAGGATTGGGGTGTGAGGAGATGATGAGGAGGATTGAGGTGTGAGGAGATGATGGGGAGGATTGGGGTGTGAGGAGATGATGGGGGAGGATTGGGGTGTGAGGAGATGATGGGGGAGGATTGAGGTGTGAGGAGATGATGGGGGAGGATTGAGGTGTGAGGAGATGATGGGGGAGGATTGGGGTGTGAGGAGATGATGGGGAGGATTGGGGTGTGAGGAGATGATGGGGAGGATTGGGGTGTGAGGAGATGATGGGGGAGGATTGGGGTGTGAGGAGATGATGGGTGAGGATTGGGTGTGAGGAGATGATGGGTGAGGATTTGGGTGTGAGGAGATGATGGGAGGATTGGGGTGTGAGGAGATGATGGGGGAGGATTGGGGTGTGAGGAGATGATGGGGAGGATTGGGGTGTGAGGAGATGATGGGGAGGATTGGGGTGTGAGGAGATGATGAGGAGGATTGGGGTGTGAGGAGATGATGGGGAGGATTGGGGTGTGAGGAGATGATGAGGAGGATTGGGGTGTGAGGAGATGATGGGGAGGATTGGGGTGTGAGGAGATGATGGGGGAGGATTGGGGTGTGAGGAGATGATGGGGATGATTGGGTTGTGAGGAGATGATGGGGGAGGATTGGGATGTGAGGAGATGATGGGGGAGGATTGAGGTGTGAAGAGATGATGGGGGAGGATTGCGGTGTGAGGAGATGATGGGGGAGGATTGGGTGTGAGGAGATGATGGAGGAGGATTGGGGTGTGAGGAGATGATGGGGATGATTGGGGTGTGAGGAGATGATGGGGAGGATTGGGATGTGAGGAGATGATGGGGGAGGATTGAGGTGTGAAGAGATGATGGGGAGGATTGCGGTGTGAGGAGATGATGGGGGAGGATTGGGGTGTGAGGAGATGATGGAGGAGGATTGGGGTGTGAGGAGATGATGGGGGAGGATTGGGGTGTGAGGAGATGATGGGGATGATTGGGTTGTGAGGAGATGATGGGGAGGATTGGGGTGTGAGGAGATGATGGGGGAGGATTGCGGTGTGAGGAGATGATGGGGAGGATTGGGGTGTGAGGAGATGATGAGGAGGATTGAGGTGTGAGGAGATGATGGGGAGGATTGGGGTGTGAGGAGATGATGGGGGAGGATTGAGGTGTGAGGAGATGATGGGGATGATTGGGTTGTGAGGAGATGATGGGGAGGATTGGGGTGTGAGGAGATGATGGGGGAGGATTGGGGTGTGAGGAGATGATGGGGAGGATTGGGGTGTGAGGAGATGATGGGGAGGATTGGGGTGTGAGGAGATGATGAGGAGGATTGAGGTGTGAGGAGATGATGGGGAGGATTGGGGTGTGAGGAGATGATGGGGGAGGATTGAGGTGTGAGGAGATGATGGGGGAGGATTGGGGTGTGAGGAGATGATGGGGGAGGATTGAGGTGTGAGGAGATGATGGGGGAGGATTGGGATGTGAGGAGATGATGGGGGAGGATTGAGGTGTGAAGAGATGATGGGGAGGATTGGGGTGTGAGGAGATGATGGGGGAGGATTGGGGTGTGAGGAGATGATGGGGAGGATTGAGGTATGAGGAGATGATGGGGGAGGATTGGGTGTGAGGAGATGATGGGGGAGGATTGGGGTGTGAGGAGATGATGGGGAGGATTGGGGTGTGAGGAGATGATGGGGAGGATTGGGGTGTGAGGAGATGATGAGGAGGATTGAGGTGTGAGGAGATGATGGGGAGGATTGGGGTGTGAGGAGATGATGGGGGAGGATTGGGGTGTGAGGAGATGATGGGGGAGGATTGAGGTGTGAGGAGATGATGGGGGAGGATTGAGGTGTGAGGAGATGATGGGGGAGGATTGGGTGTGAGGAGATGATGGGGGAGGATTGGGGTGTGAGGAGATGATGGGGAGGATTGGGGTGTGAGGAGATGATGGGGGAGGATTGGGGTGTGAGGAGATGATGGGTGAGGATTGGGGTGTGAGGAGATGATGGGTGAGGATTTGGGTGTGAGGAGATGATGGGGAGGATTGGGGTGTGAGGAGATGATGGGGAGGATTGGGGTGTGAGGAGATGATGGGGAGGATTGGGGTGTGAGGAGATGATGGGGGAGGATTGGGGTGTGAGGAGATGATGAGGAGGATTGGGGTGTGAGGAGATGATGGGGGAGGATTGGGGTGTGAGGAGATGATGAGGAGGATTGGGGTGTGAGGAGATGATGGGGAGGATTGGGGTGTGAGGAGATGATGGGGGAGGATTGGGGTGTGAGGAGATGATGGGGATGATTGGGTTGTGAGGAGATGATGGGGGAGGATTTGGATGTGAGGAGATGATGGGGAGGATTGAGGTGTGAGGAGATGATGGGGAGGATTGGGGTGTGAGGAGATGATGGGGAGGATTGCGGTGTGAGGAGATGATGGGGAGGATTGGGGTGTGAGGAGATGATGGAGGAGGATTGGGGTGTGAGGAGATGATGGGGGAGGATTGGGGTGTGAGGAGATGATGGGGATGATTGGGTGTGAGGAGATGATGGGGAGGATTGGGGTGTGAGGAGATGATGGGGGAGGATTGCGGTGTGAGGAGATGATGGGGAGGATTGGGGTGTGAGGAGATGATGAGGAGGATTGAGGTGTGAGGAGATGATGGGGAGGATTGGGGTGTGAGGAGATGATGGGGGAGGATTGAGGTGTGAGGAGATGATGGGGATGATTGGGTTGTGAGGAGATGATGGGGAGGATTGGGGTGTGAGGAGATGATGGGGGAGGATTGGGGTGTGAGGAGATGATGGGGAGGATTGGGTGTGAGGAGATGATGGGGAGGATTGGGGTGTGAGGAGATGATGAGGAGGATTGAGGTGTGAGGAGATGATGGGGGAGGATTGGGGTGTGAGGAGATGATGGGGAGGATTGAGGTGTGAGGAGATGATGATGGGGGAGGATTGGATGTGAGGGATTGATGGGGGAGGATTGAGGTGTGAAGAGATGATGGGGAGGATTGGGTGTGAGGAGATGATGGGGGAGGATTGGGGTGTGAGGAGATGATGGGGAGGATTGAGGTATGAGGAGATGATGGGAGGATTGGGGTGTGAGGAGATGATGAGGAGGATTGAGGTGTGAGGAGATGATGGGGGAGGATTGAGGTGTGAGGAGATGATGGGGAGGATTGGGGTGTGAGGAGATGATGGGGAGGATTGGGGTGTGAGGAGATGATGGGGAGGATTGGGGTGTGAGGAGATGATGAGGAGGATTGAGGTGTGAGGAGATGATGGGGAGGATTGGGGTGTGAGGAGATGATGGGGGAGGATTGGGGTGTGAGGAGATGATGGGGGAGGATTGAGGTGTGAGGAGATGATGGGGGAGGATTGAGGTGTGAGGAGATGATGGGGGAGGATTGGGGTGTGAGGAGATGATGGGGGAGGATTGGGGTGTGAGGAGATGATGGGGAGGATTGGGGTGTGAGGAGATGATGGGGGAGGATTGGGGTGTGAGGAGATGATGGGGGAGGATTGGGGTGTGAGGAGATGATGGGTGAGGATTTGGGTGTGAGGAGATGATGGGGGAGGATTTGGTGTGAGGAGATGATGGGGGAGTATTGGGGTGTGAGGAGATGATGGGGAGGATTGGGGTGTGAGGAGATGATGGGGGAGGACTGGGGTGTGAGGAGATGATGGGGGGTGTGAGGAGATGATGGAGGAGGATTGGGGTGTGAGGAGATGATGGGGAAGGATTGGGGTGTGAGGAGATGATGGGGAGGATTGGGGTGTGAGGAGATGATGGGTAAGATGGGGTGTGAGGAGATGATGGAGGAGGATTGGGGTGTGAGGAGATGATGGGGGAGGATTGGGGTGTGAGGAGATGATGGAGAGGATTGGGGTGTGAGGCGATGATGGGGAGGATTGCGGTGTGAGGAGATGATGGGGAGGATTGCGGTGTGAGGAGATGATGGGGAGGATTGGGGT
The DNA here is from genome assembly GCF_042186555.1 of Aquarana catesbeiana. Lineage (NCBI taxonomy): Eukaryota > Metazoa > Chordata > Amphibia > Anura > Ranidae > Aquarana > Aquarana catesbeiana. Next base: position 1,571,722 of record NC_133330.1, on the reverse strand, counting down.
GTGAGGAGATGATGGGGAGGATTGGGTTGTGAGGAGATGATGGGGAGGATTGCGGTGTGAGGAGATGATGGGGGAGGATTGGGGTGTGAGGAGATGATGGGGATGATTGGGGTGTGAGGAGATGATGGGTAAGATGGGGTGTGAGGAGATGATGGAGGAGGATTGGGGTGTGAGGAGATGATGGGGGAGGATTGGGGTGTGAGGAGATGATGGAGAGGATTGGGGTGTGAGGAGATGATGGGGATGATTGAGGTGTGAGGAGATGATGGGGAGGATTGGGGTGTGTGAGGAGAGGATGGGGAGGATTGGGGTGTGAGGAGATGATGGGTGAGGATTGGGGTGTGAGGAGATGATGGGGAGGATTGGGGTGTGAGGAGATGATGGGGGAGGATTGAGGTGTGAGGAGATGATGGGGAGGATTGCGGTGTGAGGAGATGATGGAGAGGATTGGGGTGTGAGGAGATGATGGGGAGGATTGGGGTGTGAGGAGATGATGGGGGAGGATTGAGGTGTGAGGAGATGATGGGGGAGGATTGGGGTGTGAGGAGATGATGGGGGAGGATTGGGGTGTGAGGAGATGATGGGGAGGATTGCGGTGTGAGGAGATGATGGAGAGGATTGGGGTGTGAGGAGATGATGGGGAGGATTGGGGTGTGAGGAGATAATGAGGATGATTGGGGTGTGAGGAGATGATGGGGGAGGATTGGGGTGTGAGGAGATGATGGGGGAGGATTGGGGTGTGAGGAGATGATGGGGGAGGATTGGGGTGTGAGGAGATGATGGGGGAGGATTGGGGTGTGAGGAGATGATGGGGAGGATTGGGGTGTGAGGAGATGATGGGGGAGGATTGGGGTGTGAGGAGATGATGAGGAGGATTGGGGTGTGAGGAGATGATGGGGGAGGATTGGGGTGTGAGGAGATGATGGGGGAGGATTGGGGTGTGAGGAGATGATGGAGAGGATTGGGGTGTGAGGAGATGATGGGGGAGGATTGGGGTGTGAGGAGATGATGGGGGAGGATTGGGGTGTGAGGAGATGATGGGGAGGATTGCGGTGTGAGGAGATGATGGGGGAGGATTGGGGTGTGAGGAGATGATGGGGGAGGATTGGGGTGTGAGGAGATGATGGAGAGGATTGGGGTGTGAGGAGATGATGGGGAGGATTGCGGTGTGAGGAGATGATGGGGAGGATTGCGGTGTGAGGAGATGATGGGGATGATTGGGGTGTGAGGAGATGATGGGGAGGATTGGGGTGTGAGGAGATGATGGGGAGGATTGGGGTGTGAGGAGATGATGGGAAGGATTGGGGTGTGAGGAGATGATGGGAAGGATTGGGGTGTGAGGAGAGGATGGGGAGGATTGGGGTGTGAGGAGATGATGGGGAGAATTGGGGTGTGAGGAGATGATGGGTAAGATGGGGTGTGAGGAGATGATGGAGGAGGATTGGGGTGTGAGGAGATGATGGGGGAGGATTGGGGTGTGAGGAGATGATGGGGGAGGATTGGGGTGTGAGGAGATGATGGGGGAGGATTGGGGTGTGAGGAGATGATGAGGAGGATTGGGGTGTGAGGAGATGATGGGTAAGATGGGGTGTGAGGAGATGATGGAGGAGGATTGGGGTGTGAGGAGATGATGGAGAGGATTGGGGTGTGAGGAGATGATGGGGAGGATTGGGGTGTGAGGAGATGATGGGTAAGATGGGGTGTGAGGAGATGATGGAGGAGGATTGGGGTGTGAGGAGATGATGGGGGAGGATTGGGGTGTGAGGAGATGATGGGGAGGATTGGGGTGTGAGGAGATGATGGGGGATGATTGAGGTATGAGGAGATGATGGGGGAGGATTGGGGTGTGAGGAGATGATGGGGGATGATTGAGGTATGAGGAGATGATGGGGGAGGATTTGGGTGTGAGGAGATGATGGGGAGGATTGGGGTGTGAGGAGATGATGGGGGAGGATTGGGGTGTGAGGAGATGATGGAGAGGATTGGGGTGTGAGGAGATGATGGGGGAGGATTGGGGTGTGAGGAGATGATGGGGAGGATTGGGGTGTGAGGAGATGATGGGGGAGGATTGGGTTGTGAGGAGATGATGGGGAGGATTGGGGTGTGAGGAGATGATGGGGAGGATTGGGGTGTGAGGAGATGATGGGGAGGATTGGGGTGTGAGGAGATGATGGGTAAGATGGGGTGTGAGGAGATGATGGAGGAGGATTGGGGTGTGAGGAGATGATGGGGGAGGATTGGGGTGTGAGGAGATGATGGGGAGGATTGGGGTGTGAGGAGATGATGGGTAAGATGGGGTGTGAGGAGATGATGGAGGAGGATTGGGGTGTGAGGAGATGATGGGGGAGGATTGGGGTGTGAGGAGATGATGGGGAGGATTGGGGTGTGAGGAGATGATGGGGGAGGATTGGGTTGTGAGGAGATGATGGGGGAGGATTGGGGTGTGAGGAGATGATGGGGGAGGATTGGGGTGTGAGGAGATGATGGGGAGGATTTGGGTGTGAGGAGATGATGGGGAGGATTGGGGTGTGAGGAGATGATGGGGAGGATTGGGGTGTGAGGAGATGATGGGGGAGGATTGGGGTGTGAGGAGATGATGGGGGAGGATTGGGGTGTGAGGAGATGATGGGGAGGATTTGGGTGTGAGGAGATGATGGGGAGGATTGGGGTGTGAGGAGATGATGGGGGAGGATTGGGGTGTGAGGAGATGATGGGGGAGGATTGGGGTGTGAGGAGATGATGGGGGAGGATTGGGGTGTGAGGAGATGATGGGGGAGGATTGGGGTGTGAGGAGATGATGGGGAGGATTTGGGTGTGAGGAGATGATGGGGAGGATTGGGGTGTGAGGAGATGATGGGGGAGGATTGAGGTGTGAGGAGATGATGGGGGAGGATTTGGGTGTGAGGAGATGATGGGGAGGATTGGGGTGTGAGGAGATGATGGGGAGGATTGGGGTGTGAGGAGATGATGGGGAGGATTGGGGTGTGAGGAGATGATGGGTAAGATGGGGTGTGAGGAGATGATGGAGGAGGATTGGGGTGTGAGGAGATGATGGGGGAGGATTGGGGTGTGAGGAGATGATGGGGAGGATTGGGGTGTGAGGAGATGATGGGGGATGATTGAGGTATGAGGAGATGATGGGGGAGGATTGGGGTGTGAGGAGATGATGGGGGATGATTGAGGTATGAGGAGATGATGGGGAGGATTTGGGTGTGAGGAGATGATGGGGAGGATTGGGGTGTGAGGAGATGATGGGGGAGGATTGGGGTGTGAGGAGATGATGGAGAGGATTGGGGTGTGAGGAGATGATGGGGGAGGATTGGGGTGTGAGGAGATGATGGGGAGGATTGGGGTGTGAGGAGATGATGGGGGAGGATTTGGGTGTGAGGAGATGATGGGGAGGATTGGGGTGTGAGGAGATGATGGGGAGGATTGGGGTGTGAGGAGATGATGGGGGAGGATTGGGGTGTGAGGAGATGATGGGGGAGGATTGGGGTGTGAGGAGATGATGGGGAGGATTTGGGTGTGAGGAGATGATGGGGAGGATTGGGGTGTGAGGAGATGATGGGGGAGGATTGGGGTGTGAGGAGATGATGGGGAGGATTGAGGTTTGAGGAGATGATGGGGAGGATTGGGGTGTGAGGAGATGATGGGGAGGATTGGGGTGTGAGGAGATGATGGGGAGGATTGAGGTTTGAGGAGATGATGGGGAGGATTGGGGTGTGAGGAGATGATGGGGAGGATTGGGGTGTGAGGAGATGATGGGGGAGGATTGGGGTGTGAGGAGATGATGGGGGAGGATTGGGGTGTGAGGAGATGATGGGGAGGATTTGGGTGTGAGGAGATGATGGGGAGGATTGGGGTGTGAGGAGATGATGGGGGAGGATTGGGGTGTGAGGAGATGATGGGGGAGGATTGGGGTGTGAGGAGATGATGGGGGAGGATTGGGGTGTGAGGAGATGATGGGGGAGGATTGGGGTGTGAGGAGATGATGGGGAGGATTTGGGTGTGAGGAGATGATGGGGAGGATTGGGGTGTGAGGAGATGATGGGGGAGGATTGGGGTGTGAGGAGATGATGGGGATGATTGGGGTGTGAGGAGATGATGGGGGAGGATTGGGGTGTGAGGAGATGATGGGGAGGATTGGGGTGTGAGGAGATGATGGGGAGGATTGGGGTGTGAGGAGATGATGGGGAGGATTGGGGTGTGAGGAGATGATGGGGAGGATTGGGGTGTGAGGAGATGATGGAGAGGATTGGGGTGTGAGGAGATGATGGGGAGGATTGGGGTGTGAGGAGATGATGGGGAGGATTGGGGTGTGAGGAGATGATGGGGGAGGATTGGGGTGTGAGGAGATGATGGGGAGGATTGGGTTGTGAGGAGATGATGGAGAGGATTGGGGTGTGAGGAGATGATGGGGAGGATTGGGGTGTGAGGAGATGATGGGGGAGGATTGGGGTGTGAGGAGATGATGGGGAGGATTGGGGTGTGAGGAGATGATGGGGGAGGATTGAGGTGTGAGGAGATGATGGGGAGGATTGGGGTGTGAGGAGATGATGGGGGAGGATTGGGGTATGAGGAGATGATGAGGATGATTGGGGTGTGAGGAGATGATGGGGGAGGATTGGGGTGTGAGGAGATGATGGGGAGGATTGGGGTGTGAGGAGATGATGGGGGAGGATTGGGGTGTGAGGAGATGATGGGGAGGATTGGGTTGTGAGGAGATGATGGAGAGGATTGGGGTGTGAGGAGATGATGGGGAGGATTGGGGTGTGAGGAGATGATGGGGGAGGATTGGGGTGTGAGGAGATGATGGGGAGGATTGGGGTGTGAGGAGATGATGGGGGAGGATTGAGGTGTGAGGAGATGATGGGGAGGATTGGGGTGTGAGGAGATGATGGGGGAGGATTGGGGTGTGAGGAGATGATGGGGGAGGATTGAGGTGTGAGGAGATGATGGGGGAGGATTGGGGTGTGAGGAGATGATGGGGAGGATTGGGGTGTGAGGAGATGATGGGGGAGGATTGGGGTGTGAGGAGATGATGGGGGAGGATTGGGGATATTCCAACCTCTGACAACCACAGAACAAGACGAGACTCGTTTGGTCGCTGAACATGGACTTGACTCCAAAGTCACATTACTCCTCAGACACCTCATACATTGTATTGTTTCCTTCATCCAGGCCTCACAGTCCAGCATTCAGTCCTCTCCACAAGCCTCCGTCCCGGGTTGGTCTGTCACAGGATGGTCCTCTGATCCTCACCATCTTCTCCGGCTGTAAACCAGCCCAGTAAATCGATCGTTGGCGTTGGAGAACCTGGATGCTCGGCGGGTGCAAAGAGAACAATCTCTCCCGTATAACAAATATTGATTTTTTTTTTGTGCACTAAAAACACTCAGAAATGTAATAACAGGGAGGAAGGATCGAATGATTTGTATCAAAAATACAGTGTTGGGAATTACTAAAAATAATCAACGATTGAATGAAGAGGACCGTCACACATAAATGGGGCGCAGCGTCACATTAACCACTTGACCCCCCCCCCCGGCCTTTTCTGGCACTTTTTGTTTATAAGCAAAATCTGTATTTTTTGCTAAAAAATAACTTGGACCCCCCAAAGATGATATATTGTTTTATTAGCAGACACCTAGGAAAAAAATATCGATCATTGCAACTTTGTATGTCATGCGGTATTTGCGCAGCGATTTTCAAACGCTATTTTTTTGAAACATCTATACTTTTTAATGCAAAATAAACACAATGTATAACCCAATTTTTTGGTAAAATATAAAATATGATGTTACGCCGAGTAAATAGATACCTAACATGTCACACTTTAAAATTGAGCACAATCATGGAATGGCGCCAAACTACGAGACTTAAAAATCTCCATGTTTGCAGGTTACCTGTTTAGAGTTACAGAGGAGGTCTAGTGCTAGAATTATTACTCTCACTCTAACATTTGCAGTGATACCTCACATGTGGGGGGGGCATTTGTATTCAGCCCCCTTTACTCTGATACCCCTAACTAAAATCTAGAGGAACCAATTGCCTTCAGAAGTCACCTAATTAGTAAATAGAGTCCACCTGTGTGTCATTTAATCTCAGTATAAATACAGCTGCTCTGTGAAGCCCTCAGAGGTTTGTTAGAGAACCTTAGTGAACAAACAGCATCATGAAGGCCAAGGAACACACCAGACAGGTCAGGGATAAAGTTGTGGAGAAGTATAAAGCAGGGTTAGGTTATAAAAAAATCTCCCAAGCTTTGAACATCTCACGGAGCTCTGTTCAATCCATCATCAGAAAATGGAAAGAGTATGGCACAACCGCAAACCTTCCAAGACATGGCCGCCCACCTAAACTGACCGGCCGGGCAAGGAGAACATTCATCAGAGAAGAGCCAAGAGGTCCATGGTAACTCTGGAGGAGCTGCAGAGATCCACAGCTCAGGTGGGAGAATCTGTCCACAGGACAACTATTAGTCGTGTTCTCCACAAATCTGCCCTTTATGGAAGAGTGACAAGAAGAAAGACATTGGTGAAAGAAAGTCATAAGAAGTCCTGTTTGTAGTTTGTGAGAAGCCATGTGGAGGACACAGCAAACATGTGGAAGAAGGTGATCTGGTCAGAAGAGACCAAAATTCAACTTTATGGCCTAAAAGTAAAACACTATGTGTGGGGAAAACTAACACTGCACATCACCCTGAACACACCATCCCCACCGTGAAACATGGTGGTGGCAGCATCATGTGGTGGGGATGGTTTTCTTCAGCAGGGACAGGGAAGCTGGTCAGAGTTGATGGGAAGATGGATGGAGACAAATACAGGACAATCTTAGAAGAAAACCTGTTAGAGTCTACAAAAGACTTGAGACCGGGGCGGAGGTTCACCTTCCAGCAGGACAACGACCCGAAACATCCAGCCAGAGCTACAATGGAATGGTTTAGATCAAAGCATATTCATGTGTTAGAATGGCCCAGTCACAGTCCAGACCTAAATCACATTGAGAATCTGTGGCAAGACTTACTTCACAATTATGTGACACTTTGTGTTGGTCTATCACATAAAACATTTATGTTTTTGGTTGTAACAAAATGTGGGGAATTTCAAGGGGTATGAATACTTTTTTCCAGGCACTGTATGTGTATTGAAGTCGGCAGGCGGTTTGATTATAGCAGAGGATTATCTTGAAGAGAACTTGTCTCCAGACCAATTATTTCAACTTAAATCTTCCCGTGAAATGATCATGCTACACATTATAGGTGAGATCAAAATCCAGAGCGCCAAATGATCATCTCCAAAGTCTGAAATCCTTTATTGTTGATAGAAATGTGATAAGAAGAAGAAGAACAATGTCCAACGCGTTTCGGAGGCCAAGAGATCCCACTTCATCAGGGTTTGGACTTGTACCGTATTGTATTCAGTGGATTCTATAGAACCTCCCGGAGGACGGACTCTATCAGGAGATTTATATGATTAGTAGCTGAGGATCTCCATTAGAAGTCCATCATTTCTCCTGGTAGAGGCCGTCCTCCGGGAGGCTCCACAGAGTCCATTTAAGAAGTAAGCTCCAATGAAGGGGGGGATCTCTTGGTCCTGAAACGCGTTGGTTACCATTGCTCTTCCTGTTACATTTCTATCAACAACAAAGGATTATGGACTTGTGAGAAGATGGTTGGTGCTCTGGATTTCGGTTCCATGTGGAGTTTTTGATTTGGGGACCCCCTTCCTTGTGGGATCCCCCCACTTTGTGTGATTGAACATCTTCAAGTTCTGTGACCATCACTGGAGTGAGATGAGGATGTTTAATGAAAGCAGCAAAAAAAGAAGAATAAATGAATGAATAATAGAAAAAATAAAAATTAAAGTGCCCCGTCCCCTATGATAGTGCGCAAAGGCGAATGTGTGTCGGTCCCGCCCACCCGCAAACATCGATCGTCTCACATGTGGGAAGTGTCATCACAAATGTCACCTCATGGGCAGTAATTCTGGCACCAGATCTCCTCTGTACATCTAAAGTGATGACCTGTAATGGCTTGTAAAGCTTCGCCTATGGATAGTAAAGTTTACGTTGTTTGTTACCATTGCACGAGCGTGACATGTTTGGTATCTATTTACTCGGCATGACATCATCTTTATGGCCCCTTTCACACTGCAGTGCTGCTAAAACAGTGCTAAAGCACCGGCACTTTAGCTGCGCTTTTCGGGCGCTAGCGGGGCGGATTTTTTAAGGTCATGTGACAACAAAAGTCTTGTTTTGCGGCGCTTTCAAAGCACTTTTAAGGAGCTTTCATTTCAGTGGGCAGGGGCGTTACATCGCTGTATATTTTACTAAAAAAATTGGGTTATATATTGGGGTGTTTTTTTTTAATTAGAATTTTAAAAAGTGTATTTCTTTCCCCAAAAAAATTGCGTTTGAAAAACCGCTGTGCAAATCCCGTGTAACAAAAAAAATTGCAACACCCACCAGTTTATTCTCTAGGGCCTCTACTTCAAAAAATACTATTTAATGTTTGGGGGGGGTCTGAGTAATTTTTAGCAAACAAAACTGATTTTTACATTTTTTAAACCAAAAGTGCAAAAAAAAAAAAAAAAAAAAAGAAAGCTGGGGGGGATAAAAAATCCTGGCCGGGGTTCTCAATCCAATACTGAGAACTATTTTCCCGGTAGATCTGTATTTCAGGGGGGCGAATGAAGCATCTGATTGGTTTGTGGCTTTGATCCCCCTGGCAATCACATAGTTAAACCGTTCTATGAAGTGACTCGTCTGTAATTAGCCGGCCGGCGGGCAGTGCCAGTCACGGCGGTTCCACTTGACGCGGCGTATACCTGTATATATATAGAGTGCGCTCCCCGCCATGTCGGGTTATGAGCGCGGCCCTCCAGGCCCTCCGGAGATCTGTAATCAGAGAAATAAATGATTCTTCTCTCGCAGTCATTCAGCCGCTGACCGCTCACTTAAAAAGGCGTCAATCGCCAAGCGCGTTATTGGCCGCCGCATTGAAATGACGGTTATTACACCAAAGCAGCGAAGTCTCCGCCATTCATCGCAGCAATTTTCTGTTGCATTTTTTCTTTTTTGCAATTTAGGGAATGGCGGTAATAGATTCCAGGGGCCCGGCCGCCGAGGTGTCGGACGCAGTCGTTGTGCCGCTAATGGCCCCTCCGCCCGCCTTCTGCGCGACATCTATCTCTCCTCCGGTGACAGGACATTGTGCCGGCTGAGGATGGCTGTTCAGGGCTGAGATTAAAAGGGGCCCCCGAGGAGCTGAAAACTCCGGCTATTAATAACATGGGATATTACGAAACGCGTTGGGGAAGAATTTGATTATTGCTCATTAACCCCTTCTTGTCATTTTCCACACACGGCTCACAATATGAAAAGTTCAGAACTTTCTCTATTTTCTGAGGTTCCAGCGAGCAAAGCGCCATCGCTGCAATTTATTTTGTCACAATTTTTATGCGTTTATTAAATCGATATTTTCAGTAGAATAAAAAAAAGATCAAAAAATGAATTTTATTCCACACAAACCACAATTTAATCCCCAATATGTTTGTAAAAAACAAAAAATGAGGTCAACTCCAGTAAATGGACACCGAATACATGAAAACCGCGATCGTCTGCGAAATGGCGAACGATTACAGTGTACAAAACGATCAATCGGTGACGCCTCCAACGTCATTACAGCTCATCAGTTCAGATTTACCTGAGAATTATTCCCGTCACTCCGGTGTGCGAATCAATCGCCAATATGTGCCGGGAATTCGGCCAACCACACCTGAGCACCTCACCTGTGTGTGGGGGAGGGGTGAGTAGAATGGATTCCTATGTGACACTATTTCTATGTGTGGGGGAGGGGTGAATAGAATGGATTCCTATGTGACACTATTTCTGTGTGTGGGGGAGGGGTGAGTAGAATGGATTCCTATGTGACACTATTTCTATGTGTGGGGGAGGGGTGAGTAGAATGGATTCCTATGTGACACTATTTCTATGTGTGGGGGAGGGGTGAGTAGAATGGATTCCTATGTGACACCATTTCTGTGTGTGGGGGAGGGATGAGTAGAATGGATTCCTATGTGACACCATTTCTGTGTGTGGGGGAGGGGTGAGTAGAATGGATTCCTATGTGACACCATTTCTGTGTGTGGGGGAGGGGTGAGTAGAATGGATTCCTATGTGACACCATTTCTATGTGTGGGGGAGGGGTGAATAGAATGGATTCCTATGTGACACTATTTCTATGTGTGGGGGAGGGGTGAGTAGAATGGATTCCTATGTGACACCATTTCTGTGTGTGGGGGAGGGGTGAGTAGAATGGATTCCTATGTGACACCATTTCTGTGTGTGGGGGAGGGATGAGTAGAATGGATTCCTATGTGACACCATTTCTGTGTGTGGGGGAGGGATGAGTAGAATGGATTCCTATGTGACACCATTTCTGTGTGTGGGGGAGGGGTGAGTAGAATGGATTCCTATGTGACACTATTTCTGGGCTAAGCAAGTGAAGGAGAGCCGTTCTATAGGAGTAGAGAAAATGTTCCGGTGTAAACACACATATCACACATTTATAGGTGTTCCCATTGAAATTTATGGGACCAGAAACACCTGAATACATTCAATAAAAAGCTCGGGTAGTTCTTTGTGCGAAGGGTGTAGGGCATGGGATGTGGGACGTTGGGTGTGGGGTGTAAGACGTGGGATGTTGGGTTTAGGGTGTAGGGCCTGGGTATGTGGGATGTTGGGTGTGGGGTGTAGGGCATGGGCCGTGGGATGTAAGGTGTAGGGTGTAGGGCCTGGGTATGTGGGACATTGGGTGTGAGGTATAGGTCGTAGGGCCTAGGGTGTATGGCATGGGATGTGGAACGTTGGGTGTGGGGTGTAGGGCATGTGACGTGGGACGTTGAGTGTGGGGTGTAGGACGTGGGATGTTGGGTGTGGGGTGTAGGATGTGGGATGTTGGGTGTGGGGTGTAGGACGTGGGATGTTGGGTGTGGGGTGTAGGACGTGGGACGTTAGGTGTGGTGTGTAGGACGTGGGACGTTGGGTGTGGGGTGTAGGATGTGGGACGTTGGGTGTGGGGTGTAGGATGTGGGACGTTGGTCGTGGGGTGTAGGACGTTGGGTGAGGGGTGTAGGATGTGGGACGTTGGGTGTGGGGTGTGGGACGTTAGGTGTGGGGTGTAGGACGTGGGACGTTGGGTGTGGGGTGTAGGATGTGGGACGTTGGGTGTGGGGTGTAGGATGTGGGACGTTGGGTGTGGGGTGTAGGATGTGGGACGTTGGGTGTGGGGTGTAGGATGTGGGACGTTGGTCGTGGGGTGTAGGACGTAGGATGTTGGGTGTGGGGTGTAGGACGTGGGACGTTGGGTGTGAGGTGTAGGACGTGGGACGTTGGGTGAGGGGTGTAGGATGTGGGACGTTGGGTGTGGGGTGTGGGACGTTAGGTGTGGGGTGTAGGACGTGGGATGTTTTGGGTGTGGGGTGTAGGACGTGGGACGTTGGGTGTGGGGTGTAGGATGTGGGACGTTGGGTGTGGGGTGTAGGATGTGGGACGTTGGTCGTGGGGTGTAGGACGTTGGGTGAGGGGTGTAGGATGTGGGACGTTGGGTGTGGGGTGTGGGACGTTAGGTGTGGGGTGTAGGACGTGGGATGTTTTGGGTGTGGGGTGTAGGACGTGGGACGTTGGGTGTGGGGTGTAGGGTATGGGGTGTGGGGTGTAGGACGCGGGATGTTAGGTGTGGGGTGTAGGACGTGGGACGTTGGGTGTGAGGTGTAGGACGTGGGACGTTGGGTGTGGGGTGTGGGACGTGGGATGTTGGGTGTGGGGTGTGGGACGTTGGGTGTGGGGTGTAGGATGTGGGACGTTGGGTGTGGGGTGTAGGATGTGGGACGTTGGGTGTGGGGTGTAGGACGTAGGATGTTGGGTGTGGGGTGTAGGATGTGGGACGTTGGGTGTGGGGTGTAGGACGTGGGATGTTGGGTGTGGTGTGTAGGACGCGGGACGTTGGGTGTGGGGTGTAGGACGCGGGACGTTGGGTGTGGGGTGTAGGACGCGGGACGTTGGGTGTGGGGTGTAGGACGCGGGACGTTGGGTGTGGGGTGTAGGGTATGGGATGTTGGGTGTGGGGTGTAGGACGTGGGACGTTGGGTGTGGGGTGTAGGGTATGGGATGTTGGGTGTGGGGTGTAGGACGTGGGATGTTGGGTGTGGGGTGTAGGGTATGGGATGTTGGGTGTGGGGTGTAGGACGTGGGATGTTGGGTGTGGGACGTTGGGTGTGAGGTGTAGGACGTGGGACGTTGGGTGTGGGGTGTAGGACGTAGGATGTTGGGTGTGGGGTGTAGGATGTGGGACGTTGGGTGTGGGGTGTAGGACGTGGGATGTTGGGTGTGGTGTGTAGGACGTGGGATGTTGGGTGTGGGGTGTAGGACGTGGGATGTTGGGTGTGGGGTGTAGGACGCGGGACGTTGGGTGTGGGGTGTAGGTCGCAGGACGTTGGATGTGGGGTGTAGGATGTGAGATGTTTTGGGTGTGGGGTGTAGGACGTGGGAAGTTGGGTGTGGGGTGTAGGACGTGGGACGTTGGGTGTGGGGTGTAGGACGTGGGACGTTGGGTGTGGGGTGTAGGACGTGGAATGTTGGGTGTGGGGTGTGGGACGTTGGGTGTGGGGTGTAGGATGTGGGACGTTGGGTGTGGGGTGTAGGACGTAGGATGTTGGGTGTGGGGTGTAGGATGTGGGACGTTGGGTGTGGGGTGTAGGACGTGGGATGTTGGGTGTGGTGTGTAGGACGCAGGACGTTGGGTGTGGGGTGTAGGACGCGGGACGTTGGGTGTGGGGTGTAGGACGCGGGACGTTGGGTGTGGGGTGTAGGACGCGGGACGTTGGGTGTGGGGTGTAGGACGTGGGACGTTGGGTGTGGGGTGTAGGATGTGGGATGTTTTGGGTGTGGGGTGTAGGACGTGGGACGTTGGGTGTGGGGTGTAGGGTATGGGATGTTGGGTGTGGGGTGTAGGACGTGGGACGTTGGGTGTGGGGTGTAGGGTATGGGACGTTGGGTGTGGTGTGTAGGACGTGGGACGTTGGGTGTGGGGTGTAGGACGTGGGACGTAGGGTGTGGTGTGTAGGACATGGGACGTTGGGTGTGGTGTGTAGGACGTGGGATGTTGGGTGTGGGGTGTAGGACGTGGGACGTTGGGTGTGGGGTGTAGGACGTGGGACGTTGGGTGTGGTGTGTAGGACATGGGACGTTGGGTGTGGTGTGTAGGACGTGGGATGTTGGGTGTGGGGTGTAGGACGTGGGACGTTGGGTGAGGGGTGTAGAGTATGGGATGTTGGGTGTGGGGTGTAGGACGTGGGACGTTGGGTGTGGGGTGTAGGGTATGGGATGTTGGGTGTGGGGTGTAGGACGTGGGACGTTGGGTGTGGGGTGTAGAGTATGGGATGTTGGGTGTGGGGTGTAGGACATGGGACGTTGGGTGTGGTGTGTAGGACGTGGGACGTTGGGTGTGGGGTGTAGGACATGGGACGTTGGGTGTGGTGTGTAGGACGTGGGACGTTGGGTGTGGGGTGTAGGACATGGGATGTTGGGTGTGGTGTGTAGGACGTGGGATGTTGGGTGTGGTGTGTAGGACATGGGATGTTGGGTGTGGTGTGTAGGACATGGGATGTTGGGTGTGGTGTGTAGGACATGGGATGTTGGGTGTGGTGTGTAGGACGTGGGATGTTGGGTGTGGTGTGTAGGACATGGGATGTTGGGTGTGGGGTGTAGGACATGGGATGTTGGGTGTGGTGTGTAGGACGTGGGATGTTGGGTGTGGTGTGTAGGACATGGGATGTTGGGTGTGGTGTGTAGGACATGGGATGTTGGGTGTGGTGTGTAGGACATGGGACGTTGGGTGTGGTGTGTAGGACGTGGGACGTTGGGTGTGGTGTGTAGGACATGGGACGTTGGGTGTGGTGTGTAGGACATGGGACGTTGGGTGTGGGGTGTAGGACATGGGATGTTGGGTGTGGTGTGTAGGACATGGGATGTTGGGTGTGGTGTGTAGGACATGGGATGTTGGGTGTGGGGTGTAGGACATGGGATGTTGGGTGTGGTGTGTAGGACATGGGATGTTGGGTGTGGGGTGTAGGACATGGGATGTTGGGTGTGGTGTGTAGGACATGGGACGTTGGGTGTGGTGTGTAGGACGTGGGACGTTGGGTGTGGGGTGTAGGACATGGGATGTTGGGTGTGGTGTGTAGGACATGGGATGTTGGGTGTGGTGTGTAGGACATGGGATGTTGGGTGTGGGGTGTAGGACGTGGGACGTAGGGTTTAGGGCGTAGGGTGTAAGAAATCTGTATTTTTTAGATAATTACGATTGTTTCTGATACTCGGCACTAAACAAAACGTGGTGAGGACTCTGCTGGGTCCATATTTGTACCATGGAGGTCTATTTAGAGAAGGATTCACACATCGTTCTCCTGGGATTCACACATTTCTCAGTGGAATCCAATTATAAAATATGTGAATCCCGGGGGGGAATCTCGTGTGAACGTCTTTATATAACTGGATGGCGTTCCGTGTGGTAAAGTTCTGTGTATGAGAAACAATTGTCTCTTTCTACATGGAATGTTTGGCCTCTTCTCATCCTTTGTTACTTCTGCTGATCTTCTTGTTTGCGCCCCGTCCGGGTCACCTGGAATGGTCGGTTCGGCGCTCCGTCTACAAGTCTTGTATTTCGGTATTTCTGGCATTGCCGGCTCTTTGCAGTTTTTGGGGTTTTTGTGGCTTGCGGTGATAAAACGTGGCGTAACGCTGATTAAACTGACCGCTGTTTGTTGGCCGTCCTTTTTGCAGGCGGAGGGACAGTAGACTGGATTTTCCGCTCGTTGGCGTGCCTGGATTTCGCGGCGATCTCATCTACTATAATATAGCGGTGTGATCACAGAAGAGCGCAGGCTCGTTATGTTCCTCGGAGGATCCTCGGAGGGGACAAATTGCCGCAGTTTGTTTATTTTTTCCTCCTCCAGACGGAGAACGGTCAGAGAGCGGTCGTTAAACTCCTCGCCATCCATCTACCGCCGCAGCCAACGCTGTGTACAAAAACGTCCCGCCTGCCCACGCTCACATTTCAAAGGCACAGTTCACCCAATCAGGAAGACTTTATATTTGACCGAACTCGTGTATGACCGTTATAAACGCTCCCGCTGGGAAGAGGTGACCATGGGAAATCTGTTATTGAAGAAATCCAGATTGGGCGCTTTTCATTTCGGAATGTCCTACATCTGGGGGGATCCGGGGACCAAACAATAAAACTAAATGATTACTCAACCCAAGAGTCAGCAAAACTTCACCCGAAACAAAACATTTCTTTTCTTTTTTTAATAGACTTTATTCTTTTGGAAATTTTGCATGTCCACCAGACCCTGCTCCTCCCTCTCCAAGTCTTTTTACCCCATGGAGGGGCTTCATCATGGAGTCCTTCTCAGGGTGAAACATATTGGAGGAGGGGAGTCTGTCGGACGATGGTGTTAGTAATGCACGGTTCCCTGTTAAATAAAGTTTATTCGAAAAAAATAAATATATATATATTTGGCAGCGGTGATGTGGTGTCTTTAACTTTTGGTTTGGGTATTTTGGATGAGGATTGAGGACGGGTTCCCTCTAGCCTTGGGACCCGTGGCTGGTGATGGAGTTGTGAGTCCCCCTTTCGGGGGCCAGCCTGTGCCCTTCATCAGGGCCTAGGATGATAGTTTAAAGGCCATCCTAAAGCCCAGTACACACTAGCAGTTTTTTTTTGGTTAAACCCAGTGGGCTGAACGGAAAAAGAACTGAAGAGCTCGTCAGAAGCTGCTGTACTAACTATGCAACGTTAGTACAGTGATCTTCCCCAAAGGCTGAGAGCGCCGTTCGAATGTCGATTGGCAGACTTTTTTTAGTCATGCTCCTTCCAGGAGCTTTTTCCAGACCAGCTGCTGTACACACTGAATGTCCGCTCGACATTCGACCCGTGTGTATGACCCTTAAGCCTAGATGATATTTTGAAGGCCATCCTAAGCCCTGATGATAGTTTTTAGACCATCCTAAGCCTTGATAAAAGTTTGAAGGCCATCCTAACCCCTGATGATAGTTTTTAGGCCATCCTAAGCTCTAAAAATAGTTGGAAGGGCACCGTAAGCCTAATGGTAGTTTGAAGGTCATTCTAAGCCCTGATAAAATTTTGAAGCCAATTGTAAGCCCTGATAATAGTTTTTAGGCCATCCTAAGCCCTGATAATAGTTTTTAGGCCATCCTAAGCCCTGATGATAGTTTTTAGGCCATTGTAAGCCCTGATAATAGTTTTTAGGCCATCCTAAGCCCTGATGATAGTTTTTAGGCCATCCTAAGCCCTGATGATAGTTTTTAGGCCATCCTAAGCCCTGATGATAGTTTTTAGGCCATCCTAAGCCCTGATGATAGTTTTTAGGCTATCCTAAGCCCTGATGATAGTTTTTAGGCTATCCTAAGCCCTGATGATAGTTTTTAGGCCATTGTAAGCCCTGATAATAGTTTTTAGGCCATCCTAAGCCCTGATAATAGTTTTTAGGCCATCCTAAGCCCTGATAATAGTTTTTGGCCATCCTAAGCCCTGATAATAGTTTTTGGCCATCCTAAGCCCTGATGATAGTTTTTGGCCATCCTAAGCCCTGATGATAGTTTTTAGGCCATTGTAAGCCCTGATAATAGTTTTTAGGCCATCCTAAGCCCTGATAGTTTTTAGGCCATCCTAAGCCCTGATGATAGTTTTTGGCCATCCTAAGCCCTGATGATAGTTTTTAGGCCATTGTAAGCCCTGATAATAGTTTTTAGGCCATCCTAAGCCCTGATGATAGTTTTTAGGCCATCCTAAGCCCTGATAGTTTTTAGGCCATCCTAAGCCCTGATAATAGTTTTTAGGCCAGCCTAAGCCCTGATAATAGTTTTTGGCCATCCTAAGCCCTGATGATAGTTTTTAGGCCATTGTAAGCCCTGATAATAGTTTTTAGGCCATCCTAAGCGCTGATAGTTTTTAGGCCATCCTAAGCCCTGATGATAGTTTTTAGGCTATCCTAAGCCCTGATAATAGTTTTTAGGCCAGCCTAAGCCCTGATAATAGTTTTTGGCCATCCTAAGCCCTGATAATAGTTTTTGGCCATCCTAAGCCCTGATGATAGTTTTTAGGCCATTGTAAGCCCTGATAATAGTTTTTGGCCATCCTAAGCCCTGATAATAGTTTTTAGGCCATCCTAAGCCCTGATAATAGTTTTTAGGCCATCCTAAGCCCTGATAATAGTTTTTAGGCCATCCTAAGCCCTGATAATAGTTTTTGGCCATCCTAAGCCCTGATAATAGTTTTTAGGCCATCCTAAGCCCTGATAATAGTTTTTGGCCATCCTAAGCCCTGATGATAGTTTTTAGGCCATTGTAAGCCCTGATAATAGTTTTTAGGCCATCCTAAGCCCTGATGATAGTTTTTAGGCCATCCTAAGCCCTGATGATAGCTATGATGATAGGTTCAAGACCATCCTAAGCCCTGGTGATTCTTTTAAGGCCATCCTAAGCCCTGATAATAGTGACGGTCATCTTAAACTCTGATGAGGAGGACACAGCTTGACCCCAGAAATAGAATTAAACTCATCACTCACCTTCCAGTCCTGGGTTTTATCTGTCGACTGCTCAAAATTAAATTTTGGCTGGAGTTGGGGTTTAAATAGCAAATACTGGACATTGAGATCACAGAGAAGTCTGCATTAAATGATCTGTAATAAATTCCTGGTTACATTGTAATTATTTTTTTATGTAAATAGTATTTTACAGTTTCGATTTTTTTTCCCTTCCTGTCCTCGCCGTTTCTCATCCCAGCCGCTCGCCTGCGTTTCCAGGTAGTTAATATTCAGAACGCAGCCGAGCGCCATAACAGCATGTTTGCACATTTGCTGTAATAATCCTTTAATGTGAATATGTAGTTGAGTTAATTAAGAGCTTTGAAAAGAAAGTGCCCAGAGCTGAAGCCAGCCCCTTGCCTCTAATTACCTGGTGAGCAACAGGATCCGTCCCCGCTGGCGGAATGTTCTGGGGTGGGGGAGGGGCTGTTCTTTACAACGCTCTGACATCACACGGATGGCTCGTCCTGGACTCGCTGCCAACGCGCGGCTCTGACGGGGGATGTGCCGGGGTGCCCCTTATCTCTCAATTCATTACTGACCTGGTGTAATCTAGAGCTGGAATTATAAGGGGGCAAAAGGGGAAGCTGCCCTGGGGCCCCCTTCGATACAAAATATATAATCCCACCTAACTGTCCCTGAGCCACCCTCATCAAATCATTCTCTGCATCTATTACCTTTTCTACTCCCCCCCCCGCTCCCTTTAGAATGTAAGCTCTACGAGCCAGGCCCTCCTGTACCTTCTGTGTTGTCCTCCTTATACATTGTAAAGTGCTGCGTAAACTGTTGGCGCTATATAAATCTTGTATAATAATAATATAAAAAAATGATATAAAAATAATATATAATAATAAAAAAATTGCTTTCTTTTATTAAATGTATCTTGAGAAGTAATATTTTCCCGACCATCATCTGTAAAAGTTTTTACTCTGGACTAATATTAGACATGTGCGGTTCGTTCCGTTCGGAATTAAAATTTGGACAAATTTTTGTTTTTTGGCAAATTCGGATGTATCAGAATTTCCGAATTACAATAGTACCGAATTTAAACGATTCTGAAATAACGAATAAAAAATTCGGACGAAAATCAAATTCAAATAGTTTTCCAATTTCCTAACAGAACAAAATAGAATAGAAAATAAAAGAACAGAATAAACTAGAATATAATAGAAACAAATAGAATAGAATAGAATAACATAGAAAGAATATATAATGTAATATTTCCCAAAATTCAAATAGAATTAATTCGAATTTGAATAGAATAGATAAGATTAGAATAGGAAGATGGGTATATGCATTCTATTCTAGTCTATTCTGTTGTTATTTTCTATTCTATTCTAATCTTTTCTTTTCTATTCAAATTCAAATTGATTCTATTTGAATTTCAGAAGATGGTTATATTCTTTCTATTGTATTCTATTCATTTTTTTATTCTATTCCTTTCTATTCTATTCTATTTTATTTTTTATCCTATTTTATTCAGTTTTATTATTTTACTATTTTATTCTATTCTATATTTTTTTCTATTCTATTCCTTTATTTTTTATTCTCTTTTGAAATTGGAAAACTATTCAAAATTGATTTGAAAACTTTTCAAACCAATCCAAATTTGAATTAGAAGAATTTTAATCGATTCGAAAACAAACAAATGAAATGAATTCTGAAAATGAATTAAACAAATTTATGTAAATAACGAATCGAAACAAAACAAATGATTTTGTTCTTCACATCTAACTAATATATTGTATCATTTTTTTTAAACAAATTGAGAATGTAAACCAACCCTGTGTATGTGGGGGGCCCCCAGGATCCGAAGTGCCGCGGCCCCCCAAGGTCTAAATCTACCCCTCAGTATGCCAGACGCCTGTGTTAGAAGCTTCTGATGGAGGCTGAGGTTGGGGGATGGAATTCCAGGTTCTGGGCAGGGAAATCCGAATCTATCGGTTGATTGTCAGCAGAGAGGAAATGAAATGTTTTATAATACCAAAAAATATGGCAAAAAATCTGAGATTTTGGCAAAATGTTCCCATTTTAAGGAAATGCGTTCCAATTAATAGGGAGAGAAAATGTAAGTTGATTGTTGTCTATTGAAAGGCTGTTTTGGTATTTTGTATATAATATATATATAGAGCTCATTGTTTATCTTTAATCATTTGTTTTATGCTTTTTAATTATGAATTGTATTGATTTATGATCACTGGATTCTTATTTTGCTCCTTTATGACGTAGTCATTGTTGCCGATGAAGTAGGTGGAGATGTTCAGCCAAAATACAAACAACATTTCATTTCTGGATATTTTTTCATGGCTGTTTTACTGACGCGTTTCGTGTTCAGACTCTTCCTCAGGGCTTTGCCTATTTTGTGATCTCAGATCTGTCCGGACTCCATTGGACGGTAATAATTGTAGTAGAGTCACACCCTTTGTGTCCTGGGTGATAACGTTCGCTCCCTTCGCTATTAGGACAACAGACATGAGACTGGACTACAGAACCCCTCCCCCTCCTGTTCTCCATAACATAGGTTCAGGTACTGTCCATTATTGGTGGAACTACAGCAGATGGACTTGTAGATGGACTTGATTCAACCTAAAGCCCGGTACACACGGGCAGAATGCCGGGGGACATCAGGTGGTTGAAAAAAAATGGGCGACATTTGGGCCGTGTATGTCGGTCTGTCCGCTTGGCCGGCTTTTGTTGGTTGTGTATGCTGGAAAACCAGCAGCCAATCGACTCCCAATCAGCACTCTCAGCCAATGGCAAAGAGCGCTGATCAGAGTGTTCTGGCAGGGGGGCATCCCCAGGGGGGCAAGGGGCGGCATCCCCCAGGGGGACATTGGGGGGCATCCCCTGGGGGGGCATTGGGGGGACATGGGGGGGCATCCCCTGGGGGGGCATTGGGGGGGCATCCCCTGGGGGGGCATTGGGGGGACATGGGGGGGCATCTCCCTGTCAAAACACTCCGATCAGCGGGGGAGATCGCTGGACTTACTTCGCATGGTTAGTACAGCGGCTTCAACCGGATCTGTCAGTTTTTTTTCGTTCAACCTGTGGGGTAGAATGAAAAAGGACTTGTGTACCCGGCTTTAGTCTATGGAAGTCCTCTGAGATCCGGGAAGATAGGTGGGGACAATGTAACTGATAACAGCACAGGAAGGTATCAGATCTCTACATTTCTGGCAGGATCCACAGGTCAATCAATCATATGTAACAAACTGTCTTCAATGGGATACTGAACAGACCACAAGGGAGCAAACGAGAGCAGTGCATTGTTGGGGTGGACATCCCTTTAGGTCGATTGTTCTGCATTCAGCGTAATAACGATCCGGCGTTCCTCTGCAGCCAATAATGACTCTTCCCGTATTTACAATGACATTGCGTCCTCCTCCAGACTCTCCGGGACTCCTCGTTGTCCGGATTATGGGCGGTTTATTTTCGGATTGTTCGGAGTAAGCTCCGTCTCATACATATAGTGAGATTATTGTGGGAATGTATCAATAAGTCAGCATGAAATGGGGATTTAACCATCTCGTCTCGGCGGGGGGCGCCGTTTATAAACCTTTCCATAGACCTGACATTTCTCCCGCACTTTCTATGTGTAAACAGCGCCGGTACGGCTCCGGCTAATGTTCTTCTAAAGTCTTCCCCTGAAATATCACCGCCGGCGTCTGACTGAGATTTATTTCTGGGGTCTGTACAGGAGAACGAACCTTACAGAACGATCGTCTGAGAGAGAGAGAGGGAGGCGAGATCCTGATAGGACCCAATAGGACACACAATATACTTGTAGCCAAGTACTGAACCCTTCACTGAAGTCCTTCCTCTCCATCTTCTGTCCTCCTCTGACCAGCAGGGAAAACAAACCCGCGCTTTCTGTGAGGCGCCTGGAATCCTGGGAGGTGTAGTCCAAGGCAGCGGCCATGTATTAAAAATAATTACTTTCTGAACTACACGTTCTGGCAGACTGTGATTGGCTGGAGGAGCCTAAGGTGATTTTATATTCTTCTGCCTGGAAAGAGCCCGCTCTCTTGGAGCCATGAAGAGAGTAAAAATCCAGCACCAGGATGTTTTGGAATTAAAATTGATATCTTTATTTATTCCATCAAACCATAAAAAGGAATCAATTCCTGAAATATTGACGTGTTTCACCCTCCTACACAGGCCTTAGTCATAAAGTTAGTTTATGACTAAGGCCTATGCAGGAGGCTAAAACACTTAAATTTTTAAGGTTTGATGGATTAAATAACTGTAGCAAAGTCCCGGGTCCCTTGAGGCCCAATGGTGCCCTTCAGAGTTAGGGAAAGCTGACATCCTTCAGTGTAGAGTGGGTTACAAGGTATGGTGGGTGTAATGCAAGATGAAATGGTGGGTGACAGACACTTTTTGAATGCAAAGAGATTTATTGTCTCTTGAACAGAACTGAGGGAGAGAGGGTTAGGGCCATTACGCTCTTAAGTAGATGCAATGATAATTAGCAGACTCCGAGACTTCTATAGGAAGACAGCTATACAGGTGAAGGCCAGAACACCACTTCTGTATAAGTAGGACCACTGTCTCCTATGGCAACAGTCTTGTAGTAGTTACTAACATTAGTATATTCAACTATTGGCAACACAAACAGTTCTCTGTTTACTCCACAATCACTCACTGTGGATCTTCGCTCAACGAGCTCACCGTCTTTCACTAGACTTCGGATCTAATAACCACCGGATCCCCTGAGCTCTTCCAGTTCTAGCACTTAGTATCTCCCTCAAGCCTCACCCCCGCCTCCCCGCTGGGTCCCTGGCTTGGGACTCATAGATGCTTTTCAAGCCTCATCCCTGCTTCCCTGCTGGGTCCTTGGCTTGGGACTCATAGATGCTTTTCAAGCCTCATCCCTGCTTCCCTGCTGGGTCCATGGCTTGGGACTCATAGATGCTCTTCAAGCCTCACCCCCGCATCCCCACTGAGTCCCTGGCTTGGGACTCATAGATGCTCTTCAAGCCTCACCCCCGCCTCCCCGCTGGGTCCCTGGCTTGGGACTCATAGATACTCTTCAAGCCTCACCCCCGCCTCCCCGCTGGGTCCCTGGCTTGGCACTCAGTATCTCCCTCAAGCCTCACCCCCGCCTCCCCGTTGGGTCCCTGGCTTGGGACTCATAGATGCTCTTCAAGCCTCACCCCCGCCTCCCCGCTGGGTCCCTGGCTTGGGACTCATAGATACTCTTCAAGCCTCATCCCTGCGTCCCTGCTGGGTCCCTGGCTTGGCACTCAGTATCTCCCTCAAGCCTCACCCCCGCTTCCCTGCTGGGTCCCTGGCTTGGGACTCATAGATACTCTTCAAGCCTCACCCCCACCTCCCTGCTGGGTCCCTGGCTTGGGACTCATAGATGCTCTTCAAGCCTCACCCCGCTTCCCTGCTGGGTCCCTGGCTTGGGACTCATAGATGCTCTTCAAGCCTCACCCCCACCTCCCTGCTGGGTCCCTGGCTTGGGACTCATAGATGCTCTTCAAGCCTCACCCCCACCTCCCTGCTGGGTCCCTGGCTTGGGACCCATAGATGCTCTTCAAGCCTCACCCCGCTTCCCTGCTGGGTCCCTGGCTTGGCATTTGCGGAAGTTTTCCCACTTCTTCACCGTCCCGGGCTGGTGAGAAGTCTGCTCTGGTACTGACTTTAGCTTTCTCACAGTGGTCTCCGATAACAAGGTGGATGGTCCCTTGGCCTCTACCTCCAACCACTGCTGGTCTGTGGAAGCACTGGGAGCTTCCATAGAGTACCCCTCTATTCTGTATCTCATTGCCGCCAAGTTTCTGCCACACCATTACCACCTCTGAGTTGTGGCTCTATTGCATCTTCACCATCTCTGGCCCCATTTTATTTTGCCTATCACTGACTGTAATGAACCTCTTGCCATCCAACTGCCTGCAGGTTTTAAGGTTTATCATAAGAGCTTCAACTCTTCTAGGAAGGCCGTCCACAAGGTTTAGGAGGGTGTCTATGGGAATGTTTGACCATTCTTCCAGAAGAGCATTTGTGAGGTCAGGCACTGATGTTGGATGAGAAGGCCTGGCTCACAGTCTCCGCTCTAATTCATCTCAAAGGTGTTCTTTTGTCTAAGGATACAGAACTCCAAGACGTGAGTAGCGGGTGTTGGGTGGACCAATCCTTTCAATGCAGCAGATGATGGTGAATTGGGCGCGGTCCTGCGGGGGAGGGGAATGGCACACACTCCCTCCTGCGGTGCCAGATGTGCGGAGATGAGAGCCAGCTCTATAATTAGACATATGATTTATAAAGTGGCTTCCTGTCATCGGCACTCCTAATTGCGGCGCGGCGCGGTAGGAGTTCAGTTCCCATCAGATTAAGGCGACTCGGGAGATTTCCATCAAAGAGCGGCGTATAGTGTGCATCGTATAGCGAGGCCTCATTAATATGCAAATGATTGTTTTTGTTTGTTGAACACCAGAGTGAGTGATTCTTAATCTGCACACAGAGAATTAGCGAGGAAGAGCTTTCATTTCGGGACGTAAAGCCGGCTAATTAATTTTTGGTTTTCTGCTCTGCAAAATTAATAAAACGTTTTGGGTTAACGCAATTCCTCCATGCGAATTCCTGAAGGTAATGATCGGCACGGGACGTTCCGCCCCCGCTGATGTGCTCACACCGGCTCATTAGGCGGCTGCGCTATTTCGCTGCATGCCATAGACGCCTATGGAGATGCCATCAGTGGGGGGGGGGGACAGGTGACACTGATGGCTGCTTGGCGGAAAGTCGTGTGGCCTGCTGTTACTGCAGCGGGTGTGCAGAGCTGAGATCCTCGGGGGAGGGGGGAGTCCCGGGGAACTATGGGGGTGATTGGATCCTGCCGGAGGCCCCGGGGGCTGAGATCTGACATTGAAATATCTCTGAAATTGGGTCAGATATTCCTAAACTGCGGGAAGATTGGTGAAGCCGGCCCCTGGAGGTGCCTGGGGGGGTTTATATGGCATTCAACTTGGCCACCTGACTTATGATGGAGTCGGGCTTAGACCCCCCCCCTTCTACTTGCTGTCATGTGACAGGCAGCCTCACCGCCCAATAGCAGGGGTGGGTCAGAGCTTGACTTTCTGAGCTGAATTTGGTGTCTACTCACCTGAACATCCTGAGATTTGGTGATCTTGGGGAACAGAGAAGGTGCAATGCTGACATTGGATTAGTAACTTTGACCTGAGTGTGGTAAAGAGGATCCGGCATGTTAGGTGGATGCTGAGTACTATGTCCATGGCCCCCTTCCAGGTATTTATTATCTCTTATCACAGAGATTGCAGGACTCCCCCTGACAATGTCTTTATCTGCCTTTCTCTCCAGAAGGACAGGACCTTGTGACTTGCTACAAAGTTACAGTGTAAAGTATGATCATTTGATAATATGATAATTTCAGCCAAGGTTTCTACCAGCATACCCAACATACATAGTGGGCATTCCTCAGTGCATAGAGCAGTGCCCACTTTGTTATGTGTGGGCAGCAGTCTATGTAGCCTTCTACTGTAAGTCCAGAAAACAAGCCCAGTAGTGGTGTCAATGGCAGCCTGGGCTCTCAGGAAGGGTTTGGTTGGCATTGGGTGTCATGAATGGAAGCCTGGACTCACAGGAAGGTTTTGGTATGTATTGGGTGTCATCAATGGCAGCCTGAGATCACAGGGAGGGTTTGATTTGTGTTGGGTGTCATTAATGACAGCCTGGGCTCACAGGGAAGGTTTGGTTTGTGTTGGGTGTCATCAATGGCAGCCTGGGCTCACAGGGAAGGTTTGGTTTGTGTTGGGTGTCATCAATGGCAGCCTGGGCTCACAGAAAGGGTTTGGTTGGCATTGGGTGCCATCAGTGGAAGCCTGAACTTACAGGAAGGGTGCAGTTGGCTTTTAGTGCCATGGCTTCCTGGGCTAAAGGAAGAGTTTGGTTAATCTTGGGTGTCATCAATGGCAGCCTGGGCTCATAGGAAGGGTTTGGTTGGTCTTGGGTGTCATCAATAGCAGCCTGGGCTCATAGGAAAAGTTTGGTTCTCATTGAGTGGTAGTTTGGCCTCACAGGAAGGGTTTGGTTGGTCTTGGGTATCATCAATAGCAGCCTGGGCTTAGAGGAAGGATGTGGTTGGTAGTTAGTGTCATGGCATCCATGGCGAATAGGAATGGTTTGGTTGGTCTCGGATGTCATCAATGGCAGCCTGGGCTCAAAGGAAGTGCTTGGTTCTCATTGGGTGTCATCAGTGGTAGTCTGGGCTCATAAGAAGTGTTTGGTTCTCATTGAGTGTCATCAGTGGTAGTCTGGGCTCATAGGAAGGGTTTGGTTCTCATTGAGTGTCATCAGTGGTAGTCTGGGCTCATAGGAAGTGTTTGGTTCTCATTTAGTGTCATCAGTGGTAGTCTGGGCTCATAGGAAGGGTTTGGTTCTCATTTAGTGTCATCAGTGGTAGTCTGGGCTCATAGGAAGGGTTTGGTTCTCATTGAGTGTCATCAGTGGTAGTCTGGGCTCATAGGAAGGGTTTGGTTCTCATTGAGTGTCATCAGTGGTAGTCTGGGCTCATAGGAAGGGTTTGGTTCTCATTGAGTGTCATCAGTGGTAGTCTGGGCTCATAGGAAGGGTTTGGTTCTCATTGAGTGTCATCAGTGGTAGTCTGGGCTCATAGGAAGGGTTTGGTTCTCATTGAGTGTCATCAGTGGTAGTCTGGGCTCATAGGAAGGGTTTGGTTGGTATTAGATTTCATTCAACCTATAAGTAAGATGATGGAGGAAGATATGGCAGCACTTGAATGAGAAGACAGAAGACTGGGAGAAGCTGCTGAATTTGTAGTTGAGTGTTAAAGAGAACCAATGAAGAGAAAACTATGGAAACTGCTTTGTATGACGTGTTCATCGGTGGCCTTCCTGGAGATGCTGATGAATATCATTACACTATCACTCCTTAGTGCAGGTCAATATCTTTCAGGCTTCATGCGTAAAATACTGTCCTTCTGGTGACTGACCCCTTTTCCTTCTCCATTAAAACTTTGCCCTTTTCTTCAAAGGCTTTTCTACAACTTCCTCGGGAACCCATCAGCATTCTGCTAAAAACGTGAAGGCTCCAGCGGGCAGTCAGGGGGGTGGTGGGGGAGGCTGAGATTGGCACCTGTTCTGTTGGCATGAAGAGAGCTGGAGAGCTGCCTGAAGCCCTCAATGAAGCCAATATTTCACTCCACGCAAGGCCTAATGAGCTCATCAGATGCAAGGCTAGGCTCCTTCTAGAGGGTCAAATGAGAGCATCATCTATGAACGACGCCAGGAGCTCTCAGCATTGGTTATCTCTGACATGCGGAATGAGCACTCAGAAATACCCGCTCATTACGTGGCGTCACGCAGGGGCCACGTTCAGCAGCTGCCTATGTTTAGATACATCCGCTTTACCAATAAAAATATTTACACACCGCAAGCAGATGCAGCTATTTATTGGTCCCTCAGGAGGAAAAACCGCAAATGATTTATGGAATTCGGCAAACGACAATAGAGCAGCGACATCGGGAGTGAGAGAACGATGTTGTCTTCTGCAGGGATGGAAATGTGTGGAATCAGAGCCGCCACCCTTCAGCAGCCCAGCTGTTCACCTGCCAAGCTGGATTCGGCTTCTGCAAATATTAATACATTTCCTCGGCATAAGACGGCTTGCATCGCGCCGAGTCCATCAGGATTATCCAACAAAAAACCCGGCGAGGGGCCA